>NW_025534287.1:0-40000 GCF_020615455.1 Coregonus clupeaformis
CCTTCCTAGCCCTCTAGGTTTGCCCTTCCCTAGCCCTCCTACGTTACGCTTCTAACCCTCTGTTGCCCGCCTAGGCCTCTCGCATACCCTTTCTATCCCTCTAGCATTAGCCTTCCTATACCCTTTACCGCTAACCCTCTAGATTGCCCTTCCTAACCCCCTCTCGCTTAGCCTTCTCAACCCTCTAACGTTGCCCTTCCTTCCTAACCCTCTAACGTTACCGCTTCCTAACCTCTACGTTACCTTCCTAACACTCTAACGTTACCTTCCTAACCCTCCAACGCGTTCTTCCTAACCTCTAACTTTACCCTTCCTAACCCTTCCTAACCCTCTAAGCATTACCTTCTAACCCTCTAACATTACCCCTTCCCTAACCCTCTAACATTCCTAACCTCGTTACGTCTTCCTAACCCTCTAACGTTACCCTTCTAAACCTCTTCCTAACCCTCTAACGTTGCCCTTCCCTAACCCTCCAACGTTACCTTCCTAACCTCATTCCCTTCCTAACCTCTAACGTTACCCTTCCTAATCCCTCTAGTTACCTCTAACCCTCTAACGTTACCCTTCCTAACCCTCTAACATTCTTCCTAACCTCTAACGTTACCTTCCTAACCTCTAACGGATTCTTCTAACCTCTAACGTTCCCTTCCTACCCTCCTAACGTTACCCCCCAACCTCTAACGTCGATACCTTCCTAACCCTCTATTCACCTTCCTAACCCTCTAACGTTACCCTTCCCTAACCCTCTGCGTTCCCTTCCTAACCTCTAACGTTACCCTTCCTAACCCTCTAACTTTACCCTTCCTAACCCTCTAACGTTACCCTTCCTAACCTTCTAACAATACCCTTCCCTAACCCTCTAACGTTACCCTTCCTAACAATCACCCTTCCTAACCCTCAAGCATTTCCCTTCTTCTAACCCTCTAACGTTACCCTTCCTAACCTCTAACGTTACCCTTCCTAACCTCTAACCTTACCCTTCTCCCTAACCCTCCAACGTTACTTCCTAACCCTCTAGCATTCTTCCTAACCTCTAACGTTACCCTTCCTAACCCTCCCTAACATTACCCTTCCTAACCCTCTAACGTTACCCTTCCTAACCTTCTAACGTTACCTTCCTAACCCTCTAACGTTACCCTTCCTAACCCTCATACCCTTCCTAACCATACCCTTCCCTAACCCTCTAACGATTCTTCCTAACCTCTAACATTACCCTTCCTAACCCTCTAACGTTACCCTTCCTAACCCTCTAACGTTCCCTTCCTAACCTCTAACGTTACCCTTCCTAACCTCTAAGCCCTACCCTTCCTAACCCTCTAACGCATTACCCTTCCTAACCCTCTAACGCATTCTTCCTAACCCTCTACTTGCGTTACCCTTCCTAGTTACCCTCATTCCCTTCCTAACCCTCGCATTCTTCCTAACCCTCCTACGACATTTCCTAACCCTCTAACGTTACCCTTCCTAAGTTTCCTAACCCTCTAACGTTACCCTTCCTACCCTCAACGACTTCCTAACCCTCTAACGTTACCCTTCCTAACCCCTCTAACTTTACCCTTCCTAATACCCTCTACAATTACCCTTACTCCTAACCCTCTACGTTACCCTTCCTAACCCTCTAACGTTACCCTTCCTAACCTCTAACCGTTCCCCTTCCTAACCCTCTAACGTTACCCTTCCTAACCAACCTCTAACGCATTCCTTCCTTAACCCTCTAACGGATTCCGCTTCCAACCCTCTAACGTTACCCTTCCTAACAAGCATACCCTTCCTAACCCTCTAACGTTACCCTTCCTAACCTCTAACGTTACTTCCTAACCCTCTAGCATTTTCCTAACCTCTATTACTTTAACCCTATCATTCCCTTTCTTCTCCCGTTCCTAACCCTCTAACGACCCTTCTAACTCTAACGTTACCCTTCCTAACCCTCTAACGCATTACCCTTCCTAACCCTCTAACGTTACCCTTCCTAACCCTTCTAAGCATTATCGTTCTTCCTAACCCTCTACCTTCCCTAACCCTCCAACGTTACCTTCCTACCTCTACTTTGAACTACTTCCTTCCTAACTCTCTACGCGTTACCCTTTCCTAACCCTCTAACGTTACCCTTCTAACCTCTAACGTTCCCTTCCTAACCCTCAACGTACCCGCCTAACCCTCAACGCATTTCTAACCCTCTAACGTTCTTCTTCCCTAACCTCTACACGTTACCTTTCCCTAACCCTCTAACGTTACCTTCCTAACCCTCTAACGACCCTTCCCCTCTAACGATTACCCTTCCTAACCTCTACGTACCTTCCTAACCCTACGCGTTCCAACTTCCTAACCCTCTACATTACCCTTCCAATACCCTCTAACCTCTACGTTACTTCCTAACCCTCTAACGTTACCCTTCCTACCCTCTATTCCTTCCTAACCCCTCTAACGTTACCCTTCCTAACTCTAACGTTACCCTTCCCTAACTCTAAGCGCCCTTCTAACCTCTAACGATTCTCCCTAACCCTCTAACGCCTCCTAACCTCTAACTTTACCCTTCCCTAACCTCTAACGTTACCCTTCCTAACCTCTACATTACCTTCCTAACCCTCTAACGTTACCCTCCTCACCTCGAACCTTACCCTTCCTAACCTCTAACGCGTTACCCTTCCTAACCTCACGTTACCCTTCCTAACTCCATTACCCTTCCTAACCCTCTAACGTTACCCTTCCTAACCTAACGCTTCCTAACCTCAGCATTACCGCTTCCTAACCCTCGCATTACCGCTTCCTAACCTCTAACGCATTACCCTTCCCTAACCCTCTAACGTTACCCTTCCTAACCTCTAACGCACTCTTCCTAACCTCTAACGCGTTAACCCTTCCCTAACCCTCTAACGACCCTTCCTAACCCTCTCCAACATTACCCTTCCGAACCCTCTACGTTACCCTTCCTGCCAACCCTCTCAAGCATTACCCTTCCTAACCTTCTACGCGTTACCCTTCCTAACCCTCTAACGTTACCCTTCCTAACCCTCTAACATTACCCTTTTCCTAATCCTTCCCTCAAGCTTACCCTTCCTAACCCTCTAAATTACCCTTCCTAACCCTCTAATTTGCATTCCTTCCTAACCCTCTAACGCATAACCTTTTGGTTGCGCCTAACCCTCTAACGTTACCCTCCTACTATTACCCTTCCTAACCTCTAACATTTACCCTTCCTAACCCTCTAACGTTACCCTTCAACCCTCTAACGCTTACCCTTCCTAACCCTCTAACTTACCCTTCCTAACCTTCTAACATTACCCTTCCTAACCCTCTAACGCATTACTTCCTAACCCTCTAACGTTACCCTTCCTAACCCTCTAAACGTTACCTCCTAACCTCTAACGTTACCCTTCCCTAATCTAGCGTTACCCTTCCTAACCCTCCAACGCATTCCTTCCTAACCCTCTAACGTTACCCTTCCCTACACCCTTCCTAACGTTACCCTTCCTAACCCTCTAGGGCATTCCCCCTTCCTAACCCTCTAACGTTACCTTCCTAACCCTCTAGCATTACCCTTCCTAACCCTCCTAACGCATTACCTTCTAACCCTCTACGCTACCCTTCCTAACCCTCTAACGTTACCCTTCCTAACCCTCTAACGTTACCCTTCCTTCTAACCTCTAAGCATTACCTTCCTAACCCTCTAACGCGTTACTTCCCCAACCCTCTAACGTTACCCTTCCTAACTCTACGATTACCCTTCCTAACCTCCACCCATTACCCTTCCTAACCCTCTAACGTTACCCTTCCCTAACCCTCTAACGTTACCTTCCTAACCCTCTAACATTACCCTTCCTAACCCTCTAACGTTACCCTTCCTAACCCTCTAACGTTACCCTTCCTAACCCCTCTAACGCATTCTTCCTAACCCTCTAACGTACCCTTCCTAACCCCTCTAACGCATTCTTCCTAACCCTCTAACGTTAACCCTTCCTAACCCTCTAACGTTACCCTTCCTAACCCTCTACGCATTCTTCCTAACCTCTAACGTTACCCTTCCTAACCCTCTAGCGTTACCCTTCCTAACCCTCTAGCGTTACCCTTCCCTAACCCTCTAGTTCTTCCTAACCCTTTAACGTTACCCCCTAACCCTCTAACGTTACCCTTCCTAACCTCTAGCGTTACCCTTCCTAACCCTCTAACGCATTCCTTCCTAACCTCTAACTTTTACCCTTCCTAACCCTCTAACGTTACCCTTCCTAACCCTCTAACGTTACCCTTCCTAACCCTCTAACGTTACCCTTCCTAACCCTCTAAGTTCCCTTCCTAACCCTCTAACGCGTACCCTTCCTAACCCTCTAACGTTTCCTTCCTAACCCTACTAAACGTTACCCTTCCTAACCCTCTAGCATTGCCTTCCTAACCCTCTAACGTTACCCTTCCTAACCCTCTAACGTTACCTTCCTAACCCTCAACGTTACCCTTCCTAACCCTCTACGTTCCTTCCTAACCCTCTACGCGTTCTTCCTAACCCTCTAACGTTACCCTTCCTAACCCTCTAACGTTCCCCTTCCTAACCCTCTAACGTTCCCTTCCCACACCCTCTAACGCGTTACCCTTCCTAACCCTCTACGATTACTTCCTAACCCTCTAACGCATTCCCTTCCTAACCTCTAACGTTACCCTTCTAACCTCTAGCGTTACCCTTCCTAACCCTCTAGCGTTACCCTTCCCTAACCCTCTAACGTTACCCTTCCTAACCCTCTAACGTTACCCTTCCTAACCCTCTAACGTTGCTTCCTAACCTCTAACGCATTGCTTCCTAACTCTACGTTACCTTCCTAACCCTCTAACATTCCTTCCTAACCTCCAGCATTCCCTTCCTAACCCTCTAACGGCCTTCCCTAACCCTCTAACGTTGCCTTCCTAACCCTCTAACGCGTTACTTCCTACTCACGTACCCTTCCTAACCCTCTAGCGTTACCCTTCCTAACCCTCTACGCGTTACCCTTCCTAACCCTCTAACGTTACCGCTTCCAACCCTCTAACGTTACCCTTCCTAACCCTCTAACGTTACCCTTCCTAACCCTCCTAACCTCTAAGTTCCTTCCTAACCCTCTAACGTTACCCTTCCTAACACCTTCCTAACCCTTCCTACCCTCTAACGTTACCCTTCCTAACCCTCTAACGTTACCCTTCCTAACCCTCTAACGTTACCCTTCCTAACCCTCTAACGTTACCCTTCCTAACCCTCTAACGTTACCCTTCCTAACCCTCTAACGTTACCCTTCCTAACCCTCTAACGTTACCCTTCCTAACCTCTAACGTTACCCTTCCTAACCCTCTACGCATTACTTCCTAACCCTCTAGCGTACCCTTCCTAACCTCTAACGTTACCCTTCCTAACTGTTACCCTTCCTAACCCTCTGTTCTTCCTAACCCTCTAGCGTTCCCTTCCTGACCCTCTGCGTTGCCTTCCTAACCCTCTAGCGTTACCCTTCCTAACCCTCCACGTTGACCTTCCTAACCCTCTAACGTTATTCTTCCTACCCTCTAACGATTGCCTTCCTAACCCTCAAGCGTTACCCTTCCTAACCCTCTAACGCATTCCTTCCTAACCTCTAACGTTACCCTTCCTAACCCTCTAACGTTACCCTTCCTAACCCTCTAACATTCCCTTCCGAACCCTCTAACGTTGCCCTTCCTAACCCTCTAACGTTACCTTCCTAACCCTCGCGTTACCCTTCCTAACCCTCTACGCTTCCTAACCCTCTAGCGTTACCCTTCCTAACCCTCTAACGATTACCCTTCCTAACCCTCTACTTACCCTCCCTAACCTCTACGTTACCCTTCCTAACCCTCTAGTACCCTTCAACCTCTAACGTTACCCTTCCTAACCCTCTAACGTTACCCTTCCTAACCCTCTAACGGCATTACTTCCTAACCCTCTAACGTTACTCCTTCCCTAACCCTCTAATGCGTTACCCTTCCTAACCCTCTAGCATTACTTCCTAACCCTCTAACGCATTACCCTTCCTAACCTCTAACGCCCTTCCTAACCCTCTGCGTTACCTTCCCAACCCTCTACTTATTTCTAACCCTCTAGGTTGCCCTTCCTAACCCTCTAGCGTTCCTTCTAACTCTACGTCTTCCTTAACTCCTCTACGCATTACCTTCCTAACCCTAACTTTAGCCTATACCCTTCCTAACCCTCTAACGTTACCCTTCCCTAACCCTCTAACGTTGCCCTTCCTAACCCTCTACGTTACCCTAATACCCTTCTAACCCTCTAACGCTACCCCTAACCCTCTAACGTTACCCTTCCTAACCCTCTAACGTTACCCTTCCTTACCCTTCCTAACCCTCTAATTCGTTCCTTCCTAACCCTCTAATCGCATTCTTCCTAACCCTCTAAGCGTTCTTCCTAACCCCTCTAACGCATTACTTCCTAACCCTCTAACGTTACCTTCCTAACCTCTAGCATCTTCCTAACCCTCTACGCGTTCCCTTCCTAACCTCTAGCTTGCTTCTAACCCTCTAACGTTACCCTTCCTAACCCTCTAACGTTCTTCCTAACCTCTAACGTTACCCTTCCTAACCTCTTCCCTTCCTAACCCTCTCTCTTCCTAACTCTCCTACTTACCTTTCTAACCCTCTAACGTTACCCTTCCTAACCCTCTAACGTTACCCTATCCTAACCCTCTAACTTGTTACCCTTCCTAACCCTCTCGTTACCCTTCCTAACCCTCTAACGTTACCCTTCCTAACCTCTAACTTACCCTTCCTAACTATCCTTCCCTAACCCTCTAACGTTACCCTTCCTAACCCCTCCTAACATACCCTTCCTAACCCTCTAACGATACCCTTCCTAACCCCACGTTACCCTTCCTAACCCTCTAACGTTACCCTTCCTAACCCTCTAACGTTACCCTTCCTAACCCTCCAACTTACCCTTCCTAACCCTCTAACGTTACCCTTCTACCTCTAGCGACCCTTCCTAACCCTCTAAACTTTACCCTTCCTAACCTCTACGCATTCCTTCCTAACCCTCTAACGTTGCCCTTCCTAACCCTCTAACGTTACTTCCTAACCCTAGGCCTTCCTAACCCTCTAGCGTTACCCTTCTAACCCTCTAACGCATTCTTCCTAACCTCTAACGTACCCTTCCTAACCCTCTAACGTTACCCTTCCTAACCCTCTTTACCCTTCCTAACCTCTAACTTTACTTCTAACCCTCTAACGTTACCTTCCTAACCCTCTAACGTTACCCTTCCTAACCCTCTACACGTTACCCTTCCTAACCTCTAACGTTACCCTTCCTAACCCTCTACGCATTTTCGGCTTCCTAACCCCTCTAACATTACCTTCCTAACCCTCTAACTTACCTCCCTAAGTTCTTCCTAACCCTCAACGTTACCCTTCCTAATACCCTCCTAACCCTCTACGTTACCCTTCCTAACCAACCTCTAGCGTTACGGCCGCCTAACCCTCTAGCGTTACCCCTTCCTAATGCCTTACCTAACCCTCATAGCGTTACCCTTCCTAACCCTCTAACGCATTACCGCCTTCCTAACCCTCCAGCGTTATCCTAACCCTCTAACGTTACCCTTCCTAACCTCTAACGTTACCTTCCCTTAATCCTCTGCGATTGCCTTCTAACCCTCTAGTACCCTCCTAACCCTCTAACGTTAGCTTTCCTAACCCTCTACCGCATTACTTCCAACCTCAACGCATTACCTTCCTAACCCTCTAACGTTACCCTTCCTAACCTAGCTTCCCTTCCTAACCTCTACGCGTTCTTCCTAACTCTCTAACGTTTCCCTTCCTAATCTGCATTGCCTAACCTCTAACGTTACACCTTCCTAACCCTCTAACGTTACCCTTCTAACCCTCTAGCATTACCCTTCCTAACCCTCTATGCATTGCCCTTCCTAACCCTCTAACGTTACTTCCTAACCCTCTAACGTTACCCTTCCAACCCTCTAAGCATTGCCCTTCTAACCTCTAGCATTCTTTCCTAAACCTCAAGCATTTCCTTCCTAACCCTCTAACGCGTTACCTTCCCTACACCTCTAAGTTCTTCTAACCCTCTAAGCTTGCCGCTTCCTAACCCTCTAACGCATTCTTCCTAACCTCTAACGCATCTTCCTAACCCTCTAACATTACCTTCCTAACCCTCTAGCGTTACCCTTCCTAACTCCCTCTAGCATTACCTTCCTAACCCTCTAGCATTCCTTCCTAACCTCTAGCGTTCCTTCCTAACCTCTAGCGTTACCCTTCCTAACCCTCTAACTTACTCTAACCCTCTAGCATTTCTAACCTCTAACGTGCCCTTCCTAACCCTCCACGCATTACCTTCCTAACCCTCAACGTTTACTCTTCCTAACCCTCTAACGAGTTTCCTAACCCTCTAGCGTTGCCGCTTCCTAGGCCTCTAGAGTTACCCTTCCTAACCCTCTAACGTTACCCTTCCTAACCCTCTAACCCTAACGTTACCTCCTATTACCCTTCCTAACCCTCTAACGTTACCCTTCCTAACCCTCTAACGCGTTCCTTCCTAACCCTCTAACGCGTTGCCTTTCCTAACCTCATTACCCTTCCTAACCCTCCAACGTTACCTTCCTAACCCTCTAACGCATTGCCCTTCCTAACCTCAACGTTAACTTCCTAACCCTCTAAGCGTTACCCTTCCTAACCTCTAACGTTCTTCCTAACCCTCTAACGTTACCCTTCCTAACCTCTAACGTTGCCCTTCCTAACCCTCTAACGTTACCCTTCCTAACCCTCTAGCGTTGCCCTTCCTAACCTCTAACGTTACCCTTCCTAACCCTCTAACGTTACCTTCCTAACCCTCTAACGTTGCCCTTCCTAACCTCTAGCTTCCCTTCCTAACCCTCTAACGGCCCTTCCTAATACCCCTAACCCTGGTTTCTAACGCATTCCCTAACCCTCTAACGTTACCTTTCCCTAACCCTCTAACGATTACCCTTCCTAAACCTCTACCCTTCCTAACCCTGCATCCCTTCCAACCCTCTAACGCATTGCTTCCTAACCCTCTAACGTTACCCTTCCTAACCTCTAACGTTACCCTTCCTAACCCTCTAACGTTCCCTTCCTAACCCTCTACGTTACCCTTCCTAACCCTCTAACGTTACCCTTCCTAACCCTCTAACGTTACCCTTCCTAACCTCTAACGCATTACCGCTTCCTAACCCTCTAGCGTTACCCTTCCTAAACCCCCTAACGCCTTCCTAACCTCTAACGTTACCCTTCCTAACCTCTAACGTTACCCTTCCTAACCGCGTTATGCCCCTTCTAACCCTCTAACGTTACCCTTCTAACCCATTCTTCCTAACCCTCTACGTTACCCTTCCTAACCCTCCTAACGTTACCCTTCCACAACCCTCCTAGCGTTCCGCTCCCTCGCGGCCACCCTTCCTAACCCTCTAACGTTACCCTTCCTAACCCCTCTAACGTTACCCTTCCTAACCCTCTAACGCATTGCCTTCCTAACCCTCTAGCTTTACCCTTCCTAACTCCTCTAACGTTGGTGACCCTTCCTAACCCTCTAACTTTACCCTTCCCTACCCTCTAACGTTACCTTCCTAACCCTCTAACGTTACCCTTCCTAACCCTCTAACGCTTTTCCTAACCTCTAACGTTTTACCCTTCCTAACCCTCTAACGTTACCTTCCTAACCTCTACGTTACCCTTCCTAACCCTCCAACGCATTACCTTCCCTAACCCTCTAACGTTCCCCTTCCTAACACTTACCCTTCCTAACCCTCTAACGTTACCTTCCTAACCCTCTAGCATTACCTTCCTAACTCTAACCTAAACCCTTCCCTAACTCCAACGTTACCCTTCCTAACCTCTAACGTTACCCTTCCTAACCCTCTACACGTTACCCTTCCTAAAACTCCCTTCCTAACCCTCTAACGTTACCCTTCCTAACCCTCTAACGTTACCCTTCCTAAACCCTAACGCCTTCCTAACCTCGATTACCCTTCCTAACCCTCCACGCATTCTTCCTAACCCTCTAACGTTACCCTTCCTAACCTCTAACTTACCCTTCCTAACCCTCTAGCTTCCCTTCCTAACCCTCTAACGCGTTACCCTTCCTAACCCAACGTTCTTCCTAACTCTAAATTGCATTGCCCTTCCTAACCCTCTACGCGTTCCTTCCTAACCCTCTAGACGTTGCTCCTAACCTCTAACGTTACACCTTCCTAACCTCTAACGTTACCCTTCCTAACCCACCTTTCTCTACCCTTCCTAACCCTCTAACGTTACCCTTCCTAATCTAGCATTCTTCCTAACCTCCAGCATACCCCTTCTAACCCTCTAACGCGTTGCCTTCCTAACCCTCACTTTACCCTTCCTAATACCCTTCCTAACCTCTAACACTTCCTAACCCTCTAACATTACCCTTCCTAACCCTCTAACGCATTCCTTCCTAACCTCCCTAACGCGTTACCCTTCCTAACCCTCTAACTTTACCCTTCCTAACCTCTAAGGCCCTTCCTAACCCTCTAACTTACCCTTCCTAACCCCAACGCATGGTGGTTCCTTCCTAACCCTCTGCATTCCCTTCCTAACCTACGTTTTACCCTTCTAACCCTCTAAGTTCCTAACCCTCTAGCATTACCCTTCCTAACCCTCTAACGTTACCCTTCCTAACCCTCTAACGTTACCCTTCCCTAACCCTCTAACGCATTTGCCCTTCCTAACCCTCAACGACCTTCCTAACCCTCTAACGTTACCCCTTCCTAACCCTCTAACGTTCCCATTCCTAACCCTCTAACGTTCCCTTCCTAACCCTCTAACGTGCTACCCTTCCTAACCTCTAACATTACCTTCCTAACCCTCTACGCGTTACCTTCCTAACCCTCTAGTTGCCCTTCCTAACCCTCTAACGTTACCTTCCTAACCCTCTAACGTTACCCTTCCTAACCCTCTAACGTTACCCTTCCTAACCCTCTAACGTTACCCTTCCTAACCCTCTAACGTTACCCTTCATAACCCTCCAACTTTATCCTAACCCTCTAACGTTACCCTTCCTAACCCTCTAACATTACCCTTCCTAACCCTCTAACGTTACCCTTCCTAACCCTCTAACGTTACCCTTCCTAACCCTCTAACGTTACCCTTCCTAACCCTCTAGCAATTGCCCTTCCTAACCTCTACTACTTCCTAACCCTCTAACGTTCCTTCCTATACCCTTCAACCCTCTAACGTTACCCTTCCTAACCTCTAGCGTTACCCTTCCTAACCTCTAACGTTACCTTCCTAACTCTACTCCCTTCCTAATCCTCTAACGTTACCCTTCCTAACCCTCTAACTTACCCTTCCTAACTCGCTACCCTTCCTAACCCTCTATCGTTACCCTTCCTAACCTCTAACATTACCCTTCCTAACCCTCTAACGTTACCCTTCCTAACCTCTAGCGTTACCCTTCCTAACCCTCTAACGTTGCCCTTCCCTAACCCTCTAACGTTACCCTTCCTAACCCTCTACCTTACCCTTCCTAATCTAACGTTCTCCCAACCCTCTAACGTTACCCTTCCTAACCCTCTAACCTTTACCCTTCCTAACCCTCTAACGTTACCCTTCCTAACCCTCTAACGTTCCTTCCTAACCCTCTAGCTCCCTTCCTAACCCTCTAACGATTACCCTTCCTAACCCTCTAACGTTACCCTTCCTAACCCTCTAACGTTACCCTTCCTAACCCTCTAACGTTACCCTTCCTAACCCTCTAACGTTACCCTTCCTAACCTAACTACCCTTCCTAACCCTCACGTTACCCTTCCTAACCTCTAACGTTACCCTTCCTAACCTCTAGCGTTACCTTCCTAACCCCTAACGCTACCCTTCCTAACCCTCTAACGTTACCCTTCCTAACCCTCTAGCGTTACCCTTCCTAACCCTCTAGCGTTCTTCCTAACCTCTAACTTTACCCTTCCTAACCCTCTAGCGTTGCCTTCCTAGTTACCCTTCCTAACCCTCTAACGTTACCTTCTTCCTAACCCTCTAACGTTACCCTTCCTAACCTCTATGCGTTACCCTTCCAATACCTCTAACCCTCTAACGCATTCCCTTCCTAACCCTCTAGCGTTACCCTTCCTAACCCTCTAACGTTCCTTCCTAACCCTCTAGCGTTACCCTTCCTACTACCCCTAACCCCTACGTTACCCTTCCTAACCCTCTAACGATTCTTCCTAATACCCTTCCTAACCTCTAGGCGTTACCCTTCCTAACCCTCTAACGTTACCCTTCCTAACCCTCTAACGTTACCCTTCCTAACCCTCTAACGCATTCCTTCCTAACCCTCTAACGTTACCCTTCCTAACCCTATAACTTTACCCTTCCTAACCCTCTAGCATACCCTTCCTAACCCTCTAACGCATCCTTCCTAACCCTCTAACGATTGCCCTTCCTAACCCTCTAGCGTTCCCTTCCTAATACTCCCTCTAACGTTGCCCTTCCTAACCCTCTAACGTTACCCTTCCTAACCTCTAACGTTACCCTTCCTAACCCTCTAACGTTACCCTTCCTAACCTCCAACGTTACTTCCTAACCTCTAACGTTACCCTTCCTAACCTCTAACGTTCTTCCTAACCCTCTAGCGTTACCCTTCCTAACCCTCTAACGTTACCCTTCCTAACCCTCTAGCATTACCCTTCCTAACCCTCCACGCGTTACCCTTCCTAACCCTCTTAACGTTACCCTTCCTAACCCTCAACTACCCTTCCTAACCCCTCTAACGTTACCTTCCTAACCCTCCTAACGCATTCCCTTCCTAACTCCCTCTAACGTTACCCTTCCTAACCCCTAACGTATACCCTTCCTAACCCTCTAGCGTTACCCTTCCTAACCCTCTAACGTTACCCTTCCTAACCCTCTAACGTTACCCTTCCTAACCTCTAACGTTGCTTCCTAACCCTCTAACGTTACCCTTCCTAACCTCTAGCGTTACCCTTCCTAACCCTCCAACGTTACCCTTCCTAACCTCTAACGCATTGCTTCCTAACCCTCTAACGTTACCCTTCCTAACCCTCTAACGTTACCCTTCCTAACCCTCTAACGTTACCCTTCCTAACCCTCTAACGTTACCCTTCCTAATACCCTTCCTAACCCTAACGTTACCCTTCCTAATACCCTTCCTAACCCTCTAACGTTACCCTTCCTAACCCTCTAACGTTACCCTTCCTAACCCTCTAACGTTACCCTTCCTAATACCCTTCCCTAACCATCTAGCGTTGCTCCTTCCTAACCTCTAAGCTCCTTCTGCTAACCTCTAGCGTTCCCTTCCTAACCCTCTAGCATCCCTTCCTAACCCTCTAACGTTACCCTTCCTAACCCTAACATTACCTTCCTAACCCTCTAGCGTTCCTTCCTAACCCTCTAGCGTTCTTCCTAACCCTCTAACGTTACCCTTCCTAACCCTCTAACGTTACCCTTCCTAACCCTCTAACGTTACCCTTCCTAACCTCTAAGTACCCTTCCTAACCCTCTACGCGTTGCCTCCTAACCCTCTAGCGTTACCTTCCTAACCCTCTAACGTTCCCTACCCTAACCCTAACGTACCCTCTAATACCCTTCCTAACCCTCTAACGTTACCCTTCCTAACCCTCTAACGTTACCCTTCCTAACCCTCTAACGTTACCCTTCCTAACCCTCTACGTTACCCTTCCTAATACCCTTCCTAACCGTTACCCTTCCTAACCCTCTAACGTACCCTTCCTAACCCTCTAGCGTTACCTTCCTAACCTCTAACGTTCCTTCCTAACCCTCTAGTTACCCTTCCTAACCCTCTAACGTCCCTTCCTAACCTTAGCATTCTTCCTAACCCTCTAACGCATTCCCTTCCTAACCCTCTAGCGTTACCCTTCCTAACCCTCTAGCGTTTCCTAATCCCTCTAACGTTACCCTTCCTAACCTCTAGCGTTACCCTTCCTAACCTCTAGCGTTACCTTCCTAACCCTCTAGCGTTACCTTCCAATACCTTCCTAACCCTCTAACGACCTTCCTAACCCTCTAACGTTACCCTTCCTAACCTCTAACTTTACCCTTCCATCTTCCTAACCCTCTAGCGTTACCCTTCTAACTCTAACGTTACCCCTTCCTAACCCTCTAACGCATTCTTCCTAACCCTCTAACGTTACCCTTCCCAACCTCTACGCGTTCCCTTCCCAACCCTCTAACGTTACCCTTCCTAACCCTCTAACATTCTTCCTAACCCTCTACATTACCCTTCCTACCCTCTAGCGTTACCTCTAACCCTCAGCATTACCCTTCCTAACCCTCTAACGTTACCCTTCCTAACCCTCTAACGTTACCCTTCCTAACCCTCTAACGTTACCCTTCCTAACCCTCTAACGTTACCCTTCCTAACCCTCTAACGTTACCCTTCCTAATACCCTTCCTAACCCTAACGTTACCCTTCCTAATACCCTTCCTAACCCTCCAACGTTACCCTTCCTAACCCTCTAACGTTACCCTTCCTAACCCTCTAACGTTACCCTTCCTAATACCCTTCCTAACCATCCAACGTTACCCTTCCTAACCCTCTAACGTTACCCTTCCTAACCCTCTAACGTTACCCTTCCTAACCCTCTAACGTTACCCTTCCTAACCCTCTAACGTTACCCTTCCTAACCCTCTAACGTTACCCTTCCTAACCTCTAACGTTACCCTTCCTAACCCTCTAACGTTACCTTCCTAACCCTCTAACGTTACCTTTCCTAACCCTCAATGCGTTGCCTTCCTAACCCTCTAGCGTTACCCTTCCTAACCTCTAAGTTGCTTCCTAACCTCTAAACGTTACCCTTCCTAATCTAGCGTTACCCTTCCTAAGACCCTCTAACGTTGCCGCTTCCTAACTAGTTACCCTTCCTAACCCTCTAACGTTACCCTTCCTAACCCTCCTAGCATTGCCCTTCCTAACCCTCTAACGTTACCCTTCCTAAACCTTCCTAACCCTAACGTCTACCCTTCCTAATACCCTTCCTAACCCTCCAACGTTGCCTTCCTAACCCTCTACATTCCCTTCCTAACCCTCTAACGTTACCCTTCCTAATACCCTTGCCTAACCTCTCCAGCGTACTCCTAACTAACGTTACCCTTCCTAACCTCTAACGCGTTGCCCTTCTAACCCTCTAACGTTATCCCTTCCTAACCCTCTGACGTTCCTTCCTAACCCTCTACGTTACCCTTCCTAATACCCTTCCTAACCCTCAACGTTACCCTTCCTAACCCTCTAATTACCCTTCCTAATCTAGCGTTACCTTCCTAACCCTCTAGCGTTACCTTCCTAACCCTCTAACGTTCCTTCCTAACTAATTCCCTTCCTAACCCTCTAACGTTACCCTTCCTAACCTCTAGCATACTTCTAACCCTCTAACTTTACCCTTCCTAATTGTTACCCTTCCTAACCCTCTACTTACCCTTCCTAACCTCTAACGTTACCCTTCCTAACCCTCTAACGTTCCTTCCTAACCCTCTAACGTTACCTTCCTAACCCTCTAACGTTACCCTTCCTAACCCTCTAACGTTACCCTTCCTAACCCTCTAACTTACCCTTCCTAACCTCTAACGATTCTTCCTAACCCTCTAACACTTTACCCTTCCTAACCCTCTAGCATTCCTTCCTAACCTCTAACGTTACTTCCTAACCCCTAACGTTGCTTCCTAACCCTCTAACGTTACCCTTCCTAACCCTCTAACGTTACCTTCCTAACCCTCTAGCGTTACCCTTCCTAACCCTCTACGCATTCCCTTCCTAACCTCTAGCGTTACCCTTCCTAACCCTCTAACGTTACCCTTACCCTCTAACGTTACCCTTCCTAACCCTCTAGCGTTACCTTCCTAATACCCTTCCTAACCCTCTAACGTTACCCTTCCTAACCTCTAACGTCTTCCTAACCTGATTGCCCTTCCTAACTCTAGCGTTACCCTTCCTAACCCTCTACGCGTTACCTTCCTAACCCTTACCCTTCCTAACCCTCTAGCGTTGCCCTTCCCTAACCCTCTACGCATTACCCTCCTAACCCTCTAACCTTTACCCTTCCTAACCCTTACCTTCCTAACCCTCTAACGATTCCCTTCCTAACCCTCTAACGTTACCCTTCCTAACCCTCTAACGTTCCCTTCCTAACCCTCCAACGATTCTTCCTAACCTCTAGCGTTACCCTTCCTAACCCTCTAACTTTACCCTTCCTAACTTTACCCTTCCTAACCCTCCAGCGTTACCCTCCTAACCCTCTAACGTTACTCCTAACCCTCTAACGTTACCCTTCCTAACCCTCTAACGTTACCCTTCCTAATCCTCTAGCTTACCCTTCCTAACCCTCTAGCGTTACCCTTCCTAACCCTCTAACGTTACCCTTCCTAACTCTAACGTATCCTTCCTAACCCTCTAACGTTACCCTTCCTAACCTCTAACGTTACCCTTCCCTAACCCTCCAACGTTACCCTTCCTAACCCTCCAAGCGTTACCCTTCCTAACCCTCTAGCGTTACCCTTCCTAACCCTCCTAGCGTTACCTTCCTAACCCTCTAACGTTACCCTTCCTAACCCTCTAACGTTACCCTTCCTAACCCTCTAACGTTACCTTCCTAACCTCTAGCATTACCCTTCCTAACCCTCTAACTTTACCCTTCCTAACCCTCTAACGTTACCCTTCCTAATACCCTTCCTAACCCTCTAACGTTACCCTTCCTAACCCTCTAACGTTACCCTTCCTAACCCTCTAACGTTACCCTTCCTAATACCCTTCCTAACCCTCTAACGTTACCCTTCCTAACCCTCTAACGTTACCCTTCCTAACCCTCTAACGTTACCCTTCCTAACCCTCTAGCGTTACCCTTCCTAACCCTCTAACGTTACCCTTCCTAACCCTCTAACGTTACCCTTCCTAACCCTCTAACGTTACCCTTCCTAACCCTCTAACGTTACCCTTTCTAACCCTCTAACGTTACCCTTTCTAACCCTCTAACGTTACCCTTCCTAACCCTCTAACGTTACCCTTCCTAACCCTCCAACGTTATCCTTCCTAACCCTCTAACGTTACCCTTCCTAACCCTCTAACGTTACCCTTCCTAACCCTCTAACGTTACCCTTCCTAATACCCTTCCTAACCCTCTAACGTTACCCTTCCTAATACCCTTCCTAACCCTCTAACGTTACCCTTCCTAACCCTCCAACGTTACCCTTCCTAACCCTCTACGTTACCGTTCCTAACCCTCTAACGCGTTACCCTTCCTAACCCTCTAACGTTACCCTTCCTAACCCTCTAACGTTCCTTCCTAATACCCTTCCTAACCCTCTAACGTTACCCTTCCTAACCCTCCAACGTTACCCTTCCTAACCCTCTAACGTTACCCTTCCTAACCCTCTAACGTTACCCTTCCTAACCCTCTAACGTTACCCTTCCTAACCCTCTAACGTTACCCTTCCTAATACCCTTCCTAACCCTCCAACGTTACCCTTCCTAACCCTCTAACGTTACCCTTCCTAACCCTCTAACGTTACCCTTCCTAACCCTCTAACGTTACCCTTCCTAACCCTCTAACGTTACCCTTCCTAACCCTCTAACATTACCCTTCCAACCTCCAACGTTACCCTTCCTAACCCTCTAACGTTACCTTCCTAATACCCTTCCTAACCCTCTAACGTTCCTTTCCTAACCCTCTAACGTTACCCTTCCTAACCCTCTAACGTTACCCTTCCTAACCCTCTAACGTTACCCCCTAACCCTCTAACGTTACCTTCCTAACCCTCCAACGTTACCCTTCCTAACCCTCTAACGTTACCCTTCCTAACCCTCTAACGTTACCCTTCCTAACCCTCTAACGTTACCCTTCCTAACCCTCCAACGTTACCCTTCCTAACCCTCTAACGTTACCCTTCCTAATACCCTTCCTAACCCTCTAACGTTACCCTTTCTAACCCTCTAACGTTACCCTTCCTAACCCTCTAACGTTACCCTTCCTAACCCTCTAACATTACCCTTCCTAACCCTCTAACGTTACCCTTCCTAACCCTCTAACGTTACCCTTCCTAACCCTCTAACGTTACCCTTCCTAATACCCTTCCTAACCCTCTAACGTTACCCTTCCTAACCCTCTAACGTTACCTTTCCTAATACCCTTCCTAACCCTCTAACGTTACCCTTCCTAACCCTCTAACGTTACCCTTCCTAACCATCTAAAGTTACCCTTCCTAACCCTCTAACGTTACCCTTCCTAACCCTCTAACGTTACCCTTCCTAACCCTCTAACGTTACCCTTCCTAACCCTCTAACGTTACCCTTCCTAACCCTCTAACGTTACCCTTCCTATCCCTAAAACCTCATCCTAACCCACCTCTCTCTCTCTCTCGCCCACCCTTGGAGCAACAAAGTTAGCAGTTTAACAGGGTGTTAGTAGCAGTCCGTTCCCCCCTCCCTACCTATCCCTCACCTCTGGAGCAACAAAGTTAGCAGTGTAACAGGGTGTTAGTAGCAGTCCGTTTCCTCCTCTCAGCTGCTTGGAGAAACCAAAGTCACATATCCTGATAGAATCAGGGTTCCCACTGTCGTCCATATAGAGGATGTTACTGGGCTTTAAGTCCCTATGGACAACCTAGAGAAGAGAGAGGGAGGGGGAGGAGAGAGGACGAAGGAGGAGCGTGAGGGAGAGGAGGAGAGCGAGGGGAGGAGGAGTAGAGCGAGGGGGGGGGGAGGAGTAGAGCGAGGGAGGGGAGGAGGAGAGCGAGGGAGGGGGGAGGAGGAGAGCGAGGGAGGGGGAGGAGGAGAGCGAGGGGAGGAGGAGGAGGGAGGAGAGGAGGAGGGAGCGAGGGAGGGAGGGGAGGAGGAGGAGAGCGAGGGAGGGGAGGAGGAGGAGGAGCGAGGGAGGGGAGGAGGAGGAGAGCGAGGGGAGGGAGGAGGGAGGGAGGAGGAGGAGGGAGGAGGAGGAGGAGGAGAGGAGGAGGGAGCGAGGAGGAGAGGGAGGGAGGAGGAGGAGAGCGAGGAGGGGAGAGGAGGAGAGGAGGAGGGAGGAGGAGGAGGGAGGGGGAGAGGAGGAGAGCGAGGGAGGGGAGAGGAGGAGAGGAGGGAGGGGGAGGAGGAGAGCGAGGGAGGAGGAGGAGAGCGAGGGGAGGAGGAGGAGAGCGAGGGAGGAGGAGGAAGCGAGAGGGAGGAGGAGAGGGGAGGAGGAGGAGAGTGAGGGAGGGGAGGAGGAGAGCGAGGGAGGGAGGAGGAGGAGAGTGAGGGAGGGGAGAGGAGGAGAGCGAGGGAGAGGAGGAGAGCGAGGGGAGGGGAGAGAGGAGGAGAGCGAGGAGGGGAGGAGGAGGAGAGCGAGGGAGGGGGGAGGGGAGAGCGAGGGAGGGGAGGAGGAGAGCGAGGAGGGAGGGGGAGGAGGAGGAGAGAGGGAGGGAGAGCGAGGGAGGGAGGAGGAGCGAGGAGGGAGAGAGGAGGAGGAGAGCGAGGGAGGAGAGGAGGAGGAGAGCGAGGGAGGAGAGGAGGAGGAGAGCGAGGGGGAGAGGAGGAGGAGAGCGAGGGGAGGAGGAGGAGAGCGAGGGAGGGGAGAGGAGGAGAGCGAGGGGAGGGGGGAGGAGGAGAGCGAGGGAGGGGAGGAGGAGGAGAGGCGAGGGAGGGGAGGAGGAGGAGAGCGAGGAGGGAGGGGGAGAGAGCGAGGGAGGGGAGGAGTAGAGCGAGGAGGGGGAGGAGTAGAGCGAGGGAGGGGGGAGGAGGAGGAGCAAGAGGGCAGAGGGAAGGAGGGAGGGGGGTAGAGAGGGAGGAGGGAGAGAGAGGTCAGACAAAAATACACCCCCCCACGGCGTGCCATTCTCACCCCAGTCTACAGTGGGTTGTGTGTAGATGTGAGTTTCTTCATGCTGTGTGTCAGTCTTACCCCTTGACAGTGCAGGTGGTGGACAGTCTTGGTTATAGTGTAGAGAACAGAGCTTGCTTCTCTCTCTGAGAAGAACTTCTGTCTGAGGATCTTATCCAGTAACTCTCCTCCCTTCATCAGTTCTGTTACCACATACACATACCTGCCCTCGTCATACACCTAACACACACACACACACACACACACACACACACACACACACACACATTAATACACTGGGCTGCCAATACATACAGACAGAGACCCAGTTTGGGGGTAACAGTAACAGTTTGGGGGTAACAGCAACAGTTTGGGGGTACAGTAACAGTTTGGGGGTAACAGTAACAGTTTGGGGGTAACAGTAACAGTTTGGGGGTACAGTAACAGTTTGGGGGTACAGTAACAGTTTGGGGGTACAGTAACAGTTTGGGGGTAACAGTAACAGTTTGGGGGTACAGTAACAGTTTGGGGGTACAGTAACAGTTTGGGGGTAACAGTAACAGTTTGGGGGTACAGTAACAGTTTGGGGGTAACAGTAACAGTTTGGGGGTAACTAACAGTTTGGGGGTACAGTAACAGTTTGGCAATTAGTATTAGTACTTCAGTCTCCTCTATTTTCTCAAAACTAAGACCATCGCAGAAACAAAGCCGGTTCTGCCGAGTTGTTCAGTTACTGGAGGAAGGAAAGAGAGGAAGGTTCCACACCACTCTCTCACTTCAGTATTTTACCTAGTTATTTACAGATTATCTCATTTTACGCTTTTGTAGCTTTGTCAACTAGTTGTGGTCAACTACTTGTGGTCCCGTGTAGCTCAGTTGGTAGAGCATGGCGCTTGCAACGCCAGGGTTGTGGGTTCGATTCCCATGGGGGACCAGTATGAAGAAAATGTATGCACTCACTAACTGTAAGTCGCTCTGGATAAGAGCGTCTGCTAAATGACCCAAAACAAAACAAAACTACGTGTGTGTTTTCTATACCTGTTCTCACCTCTCCCTGTAGGCTTTACAAACACTACCCACCCCTTGGCTGCAACTCTTCTAATTTAGTATACTCTGCGTGCACAACCCATGTGGAATTCCTGGTCTCTGGCAGCGCTTGGAACCTGCCGATCTGCGGTCAAGAAAGCAAAGTTCATCTCAGCCTGTGCTGCCCTTCAATCCCTAGACTTTTTGGCCCTGACAGAGACATCACCCCAGAGAACACTGCTACTCCAGCTGCTCTCTCTTCATCTGACTACGATTTGTCTCATAGTCCGAGAGCATCTGGTCGTCGTGGTGATGCCACAGGGCTACTCATTCCTCCTAAGGAGAGACTTTCTCATTTCTCCCTCTCTCACCTGTCCATCTCCTCATTTGGATTCCATGCTGTCGCTGTCACTTGTCCACTCAAGCTTAACATTGTTGTCATCTATCGCCCACCAGGTGCCCTTGGAGAGTTCCTCAATGAGCTTGACACCTTGATAAGCTCATTTCCTGATGATGGCTCACCGCTCTTCGTACTTGGCGACTTCAACCTCCCGACGCCTGCCTTGGATTAATATATTTCCAACACTCTCTTTCCACCTCCTTGCCTCTTTTGACCTCACCCTTTCCCAGTCCCCTACAACTCACAAGGCAGGCAATACGCTTGACCTCATCTTTACTAGAGTCTGTTCTCCTACTAATCTCACTGTAACCCTCCTCCAGGTCTCTGATCACTACTTTGTTTCCTTTTCTGTCTCCCTTTCCTCCAACCATAACCACTCAGCCCCTACTCAGATGGTCATGTGCCGTCTCAATCTCCTCTCTCTCTCTCCCACTACTCTCTCCTCTTCTATCATATCATCTCTCCCTTCTGCTAAATCCTTCTCCCTCCTGTCTCCTGATTCTGCCTCATCGACCCTACTCTCCTCTCTTTCCGCATCCTGTCCCCTTTCCTCCCGGCAGGCTCGGCCCTCCCCATCTGCTCCGTGGCTGAGTGACTCATTTCGAGCTTACAGAAGAGGGCTGCGGGCAGCTGAGCGAAAACAGAGGAAAACTAAATTTACGGAGGACCCATCATCCTTTCACTCCCTCCTCTCTACCTTTTTACCTCTTCCTCTGTATCTGCTGCTAAATCCACTTTCTATCACTCTAAATGTCAAGCTTCTGCCTCTAACCCTAGGAAACTCTTTAAGACATTCTCCTCCCTCCTTAATCCTCCCTCTATGCTGACCACTTTGTCAACCACTTTGACGACATCCGCTCCTCATTCACTCAGCCTATTGAGTCCACTGGTCCCCTATGCCTTGACCTCTTTCTTCCCTCTCTAGATGAAATCCTACAACTAGTGATGTCCGGCTGCCCGACAACCTGCCCGCTCGATCCCATCCCCTCCTCCCTTCTCCAGACCATCTCTGGAGACCTTCTCCCATTCCTCACTTCCCTCATCTCATCCTTGACCACTGGCTGCGTCCCCTCTGACTTCAAAAAGGCCTGAGTCGCTCCCCTCCTCAAGAAACCAACACAACTCATCTGACGTCAAAAACAACAGACCTGTTCCTTTCTTTCTTTTCTTTCCAAAACACTTGAGCGTTCTGTCTCTGATCAACTCTCTCGTTATCTCTCAATCTTCTTGACCCTAACCAGTCAGGCTTCAAGATGGGTCACACAACCGAGAATGCTCTTCTCTGTGTCACGGAGGCTCTCCGTACTGCCAAAGCTGATTCTCTCTCCTCTGTTCTCATCCTCCTAGATCTATCCGCTGCCTTCGACACCATGAAACGTCTGATCCTCCTCTCCACCCTCTCAGGGCTGGGCATCTCAGGCTCTGCACTCTTGGATTGCATCCTACCTGGTAGGCCACTCGTATCTGGTAGGCCACTCCTACCAGGTGACGTGGAGAGGATCTGTGTCTGCACCACGTACTCTCACTACTGGTGTCCCCCAGGGCTCGGTTCTAGGCCCTCTCCTCTTCTCTCTATACACCAAGTCACTCGGCTCGGTCATATCCTCACATGGTCTGTCCTATCATTGCTACACGGATGACACTCAACTACTTTTCTCCTTTCCCCCGTTCTGACACCCAGGTGGAGACTGCATCTCTGCGTGCCTGGCAGATATCTCAGCTTGGATGTCGGCCCACCACCTCAAGCGCAACCTTGACAAGACGGAGCTGCTCTTCCTCTCGGGGAAGGCCTGCCAGCTCTAAGACCTCTCCATCACGGTTGACAACTCCACGGTGTCCCCCTCCCTGAGTGCAAAGAATCTTGGCGTGACCCTGGACAACACCCTGTCGTTCTCTGCAAACATCAAAGCAGTGACTCGCTACAGCAGGTTCATGCTCTACAACATCCGTAGAGTACGACCCTACCTCACACAGGAAGTAGAGCAGGTCCTATTCCAGGCAATTATCATCTCCCATCTGGACTACTGCAACTCTCTGTTGGCTGGGCTGCCTGCTTGTGCCATTAAACCCCTGCAACTTATCCAGGATGCTGCAGCCTGCCTGGTGTTCAACCCTACACCCCAACCTGAGTCCCTACCTTCAGGCTATGCTCTAACCCTACACCCCAACCTGAGTCCCTACCTTCAGGCTATGCTCCAACCCTACACTCCAACCTGAGTCCCTACCTTCAGGCTATGCTCCAACCCTACACCCCAACCTGAGTCCCTACCCCCAGGCTATGCTCCAACCCTACACTCCAACCTGAGTCCCTACCTTCAGGCTATGCTCCAACCCTACACCCCAACCTGAGTCTCTACCTTCAGGCTATGCTCCAACCCCTACACTCCAACCTGAGTCCCTACCTTCAGGCATGCTCCAACCCTACACCCCAACCTGAGTCCCTACCTTAGGCTATGCTCCAACCCCTACACCCCAACCTGAGTCCATACCTTCAGGCTATGCTCCAACCCTACACCCCAGCCTGAGTCCCCTACATTCAGGCTATGCTCCAACCCTACACCCCAACCTGAGTCCCTACCTTCAGGCTGATGCTCCAACCCTACACCCCAACCTGAGTCCCTACCTTCAGGCTATGCTCCAACCCTACACCCCCAACCTGAGTCCCTACCTTCAGGCTATGCTCCAACCCTACACCCCAACCTGAGTCCCTACCTTCAGGCTATGCTCCAACCCTACACCCCAACCTGAGTCCCTACCTTCAGGCTATGCTCAAACCCTACACCCCAACCTGAGTCCCTACCTTCAGGCTATGCTCAAACCCTACACCCAAACCTGAGTCCCTACTTTCAGGCTATGCTCAAACCCTACACCCCAACCTGAGCACTCTGTTCTGCCACCTCTGGTCTCTTGGACCTCCCACCCTTACGAGAGGGCAGCTCCCGCTCAGCACATAACTAGCTAAGCCTAAATGGTACAAATGATAATGATTATAGTAGAGTAATATAGTTAGCGTCTATGCTAAATTGTCATAAATTCTCCGCTCAGCTGGTAGAGCACGGCGCTTGTAATGCCAAGGTAGTGGGTTCGATCCCCGGGACCACCCATACACAAAAATGTATGCACGCATGACTGTAAGTCGCTTTGGATAAAAGCGTCTGCTAAATGGCATATTATTATTATTATTACCATAAGGTCTCAGACTCCAGGATGGGAAAATGCTTAACAAGAAAGAAACGGATGAAAACAGAAGATGACCATGAGACCCTAACCCTAACCCTAACCCTAACCCGAAACCCTATGTTGTATTTGAAATAGTTCATCTGTTGTCAATTTCTATTCTGACTTGTAATGTTGAAAAGGGGAGGAAAAAGACCCCCCTCTATCAGAATTAGCTAGGCTACTCACTATACTAATGATAGGCCACAGATTTGAGTCACCGCAATTAAAATGGTTTTACTATGTATTGCATGTTTGAGGAGATTAGATACTGTTATAAATGTGTGTAACTTAACATGAATAAATGGCCAGAAGGTTTCCACATTCTTTTAAGGTATATATTTTTTAGAAGTTCTAGGGTTCTATAAGCTATACGTTTTGAGGTCCTACCAAGGATCATTTAGCTATTTGATTTTGAATTTTAAGACCCCTTGAAGTATCCCCAAAAAATATGTAAAAATTATTTGGTGAAACATTGAATTTGGTTTTCCTGCAATTAGCCCATACAAACGCATTGAATAACAGATTCACTACATGGAACAACAGATAGTCCTTACTGCTATTAGCCCATACAAACACATTGAATAACAGATTCACTACATGGAACAACATATAGTCCTTACTGCTATTAGCCCATACAAACACTTTGAATAACAGATTCACTACATGGAACAACAGATAGTCCTTACTGCTATTAGCCCATACAAACACATTGAATAACAGATTCACTACATGGAACAACAGATAGTCCCCAAAAAATCTAAAGGAAGTTAGTTCTGAAGTGTCTGTCTGTATATCTGAGAGATAAGAAACATCGGGAATGTTATTATTTTTTTTACATGTATTTGACACCTTATTTTTGGCACTAAACTATCTCCATATACACTTCTATTAAACTTTTCAACTGGTACCGGGGGACATTCAGACGAGTCTTGTGAGGCTTGTGGGCATCCTAGAGCAAAACAACCGACATGTATGTGTTCGTGAGACTCTCACCTACAGTGGGGGAAAAAAGTATTTAGTCAGCCACCAATTGTGCAAGTTCTCCCACTTAAAAAGATGAGAGGCCTGTAATTTTCATCATAGGTACACGCCAACCATGACAGACAAATTGAGATTTTTTTTCCAGAAAATCACATTGTAGGATTTTTAATGAATTTATTTGCAAATTATGGTGGAAAATAAGTATTTGGTCAATAAACAAAAGTTTCTCAATACTTTGTTATATACCCTTTGTTGGCAATGACACAGGTCAAACGCTTTTCTGTAAGTCGTCACAAGGTTTTCACACACTGTTGCTGGTATTTTGGCCCATTCCTCCATGCAGATCTCCTCTAGAGCAGTGATGTTTTGGGGCTGTCGCTGGGCAACACGGACTTTCAACTCCCCTCCAAAGATTTTCTATGGGGTTGAGATCTGGAGACTGGCTAGGCCACCCCAGGACCTTGAAATGCTTCTACGAAGCCACTCCTTCGTTGCCCGAGCGGGGTGTTTGGGATCATTGTCATGCTGAAAGACCCAGCCACGTTTCATCTACAATGCCCTTGCTGATGGAAGGAGGTTTTCACTCAAAATCTCACGATACATGGCCCCATTCATTCTTTTCCTTTAGCACGGATCAGTCGTCCTGGTCCCTTTGCAGAAAAACAGCCCCAAAGCATGATGTTTCCACCCCATGCTTCACAGTAGGTATGGTGTTCTTTGGATGCAACTCAGCATTCTTTGTCCTCCAAACACGACGATTTGAGTTTTTACCAAAAAAGTTCTATTTTGGTTTCATCTGACCATATGACATTCTCCCAATCCTCTTCTGGATCATCCAAATGCACTCTAGCAAACTTCAGACGGGGCCTGGACATGTACTGGCTAAAGCAGGGGGACACGTCTGGCACTGCAGGATTTGAGTCCCTGGCGGCGTAGTGTGTTACTGATGGTAGGCTTTGTTACTTTGGTCCCAGCTCTCTGCAGGTCATTCACTAGGTCCCCCCGTGTGGTTCTGGGATTTTTGCTCACCGTTCTTGTGATCATTTTGACCCCCACGGTGTGAGATCTTGCGTGGAGCCCCAGATCGAGGGAGATTATCAGTGGTCTTGTATGTCTTCCATTTCCTAATAATTGCTCCCACAGTTGATTTCTTCAAACCAAGCTGCTTACCTATTGCAGATTCAGTCTTCCCAGCCTGGTGCAGGTCTACGATTTTGTTTCTGGTGTCCTTTGACAGCTCTTTGGTCTTGGCCATAGTGGAGTTTGGAGTGTGACTGTTTGAGGTTGTGGACAGGTGTCTTTATACTGATAACAAGTTCAAACAGGTGCCATTAATACAGGTAACGAGTGGAGGACAGAGGAGCCTCTTAAAGAAGAAGTTACAGGTCTGTGAGAGCCAGAAATCTTGCTTGTTTGTAGGTGACCAAATACTTATTTTCCACCATAATTTGCAAATAAATTCATTAAAAATCCTACAATGTGATTTTCTGGATTTTTTTCCTCTATTTGTCTGTCACAGTTGACGTGTACCTATGATGACAATTACAGGCCTCTCTCATCTTTTTAAGTGGGAGAACTTGCACAATTGGTGGCTGACTAAATCCTTTTTTCCCCCCACTGTATACTGAGATCATGTGACAGATCATGTGACACTTAAATAAAGTCTACCTGTGTGCAATCTAAGTGTCACATGATCTCAGTATACAGTGGGGAAAAAAAGTATTTAGTCAGCCACATTGTAGGATTTTTTATGAATTTATTTGCAAATTATGTTGGAAAATAAGTATTATTTTATTATTATTTATTATTTAAGTAAACTAAGGCAAACTTCAGACGGTCATGTATATGTGCTTTCTTGAGCAGGGGGACCTTGCGGGCGCTGCAGGATTTCAGTCCTTCACGGCGTAGTGTGTTACCAATTGTTTTCTTGGTGACTATGGTCCCAGCTGCCTTGAGATCATTGACAAGATCCTCCCGTGTAGTTCTGGGCTGATTCCTCACCATTCTCATGATCATTGCAACTCCACGAGGTGAGATCTTGCATGGAGCCCCAGGCCGAGGGAGATTGACAGTTATTTTGTGTTTCTTCCATTTGCGAATAAGCACCTCATGCCCACCGTGAAGTATGGTGGAGGATCTGTGATGCTGTGGGCCTGTTTCTCTTCCAAAGGCCCTGGGAACCTTGTTAGGGTGCATGGCATTATGAACGCTTTGAACTACCAGGACATTTTAAATAAAAACCTGATGGCCTCTGCCAGAAAGCTGAAGATGGGTCGTCATTGGATAATGATCCAAAACATGTGGCAAAATCTACACAAAAATGGTTCAGCAGTCACAAACTCAAGGTCCTCCCATGGCCATCTCAGTCCCCAGACCTCAACCCAATCGAAAACCTGTGGGGCAAGCTAAAGAGGAGAGTGCATAAGAGAGGACCCAGGACACTGGATGATCTAGAAAGATTGTGCAAAGAAGAATGGTCAAAGATCCCTCTCTCTGTGTTCTCCAATCTTGTGAAATGTTATAGGAGGAGATTAAGTGCTGTCTTGTTGGCAAAAGGGGGTTGTACAAAGTATTAACATCAGGGGTGCCAATAATTGTGGGACACATGATTTCAAGTTTTTTTTTTTCTAAATGTGTGATTTTTGTTTTTTTACACCAAAGTAATGTACTTAAATAAAAGGTTGGATTTTTCTCTTTTTTTGCATTTGGGTTCTATGTTGTTTAATAAAAAATGAGAATTTTTGGAAGTCCTTGACCACATCTTAAACAGGGGTGCCAATAATTGTGGAGGGCACTGTACCTTTTTCCCTCACTGTATACAGGGGGGTACCGGTGCAGAGTCAATGTGCGGGGGCACCGGCTAGTTGAGGTAGTTGAGGTAATATGTACATGTGGGTAGAGTTAAAGTGACTATGCATAAATAATTAACAGAGTAGCAGCAGCGTAAAAAGATGGTAAAAAGATGGGGTGGGGTGGGGGGGCAGTGCAAATAGTCAGGTTAGCCATGATTAGCTGTTCAGGAGTCTTATGGCTTGGGGGTAGAAGCGGTTGAGAAGCCTTTTCGACCTAGACTTGGCGCTCCGGTAGCGCTTGCCGTGCGGTAGCAGAGAGAACAGTCTATGACTAGGGTGGCTGGAGTCTTTGACAATTTTGAGGGCCTTCCTCTGACACCGCCTGGTGTAGAGGTCCTGGATGGCAGGAAGCTTGGCCCCAGTGATGTACTGGGCCGTACGCACTACCCTCTGTAGTGCCTTGCGGTCGGAGGCCGAGCAGTTGCCATACCAGGCGGTGATGCAACCAGTCAGGATGCTCTCGATGGTGCAGCTGTAGAACTTTTTGAGGATCTGAGGACCCATGCCGAATCTTTTCAGTCTCCTGAGAGAGGGAATAGGCTTTGTCGTGCCCTCTTCACGACTGTCTTGGTGTGTTTGGACCATGATAGTTTGTTGGTAATGTGGACACATTTACATTTACATTCTAGTCATTTAGCAGACGCTCTTATCCAGAGCGACTTACAGCCCCCGTCGATGAGAATGGGGGCGTGCTCAGTCCTCTTTTTTTCCCTGTAGTCCACAATCATCTCCTTTGTCTTGATCACATTGAGGGAGAGGTTGTTATCCTGGCACCACACGGCCAGGTCTCTGACCTCCTCCCTATAGGCTGTCTCATTGTTGTCGGTGATCAGGCCTACCACTGTTGTGTCGTCGGCAAACTTAATGATGGTGTTGGAGTCGTGCCTGGCCATGCAGTCATGTTTGAACAGGGAGTACAGGAGGGGACTGAGCACCCCTGAGGGGCCCCCGTGTTGAGGATCAGCGTGGCTGATGTGTTGTTACCTACCCTTACCACCTGGGGGCGGCCCATCAGGAAGTCCAGGATCCAGTTGCAGAGGGAGGTGTTTAGTCCCAGGATCCTTAGCTTAGTGATGAGCTTTGAGGGCACTATGGTGTTGAACGCTGAGCTGTAGTCAATGAATAGCATTCTCACGTAGGTGTTCCTCTTGTCCAGGTGGGAAAGGGCAGCGTGAAGTGCAATAGAGATTGCATCATCTGTGGATCTGTTGGGGCGGTATGCAAATTGGAGTGGGTCTAGGGTTTCTGGGATAATGGTGTTGATGTGAGCCATGACCAGTCTTTCAAAGCACTTCATGGATACAGACGTCAGTGCTACGGGTCGGTAGTCATTTAGGCAGGTTATCTTAGTGTCCTTGGGCACGGGACTATGGTGGTCTGCTTGAAACATGTTGGTATTACAGACTCAGTCAGGGACTTGTTGAAAATGTCAGTGAAGACACTTGCCAGTTGGTCAGCACATGCTCGGAGTACACGTCCTGGTAATCCGTCTGGCCCTGCGGCCTTGTGAATGTTGACCTGCTTAAAAGTCTTACTCACATCGGCTACGGAGAGCGTGATCACATAGTCATCCGGAACAGCTGATGCTCTCATGCATGCTTCAGTGTTGCTTGCCTCAAAACAAGCATAGAGGTGGTTTAGCTCGTCTGGTAGGCTTGTGTCACTGGGCAGCTCGCGGCTGTGCTTCCCTTTGTAGTCTGTAATAGTTTTCAAGCCCTGCCACATCCGACGAGCGTCAGAGCCGGTGTAGTACGATTCAATCTTAGTCCTGTATTGACTCTTTTCCTGTTTGATGGTTCGTCAGAGGGAATAGCGTGATTTCTTATAAGCGTCCGGGTTAGAGTCCTGCTCCTTGAAAGCAGCAGCTCTACCCTTTAGCTCAGTGCAGATGTTGCCTGTAATCTATGGCTTTTGGTTGGGGTATGTACGTACGGTCACTGTGGGGACGACGTCATCGATGCACTTATTGATGAAGCCAGTGACTGATGTGGTGTACTCCTCAATGCCATCGGATGATCCCGGAACATCTTCCATTCTGTGCTAGCAAAACAGTCCTGTAGCTTAGCATCTGCGTCATCTGACCACTTTTTTATTAACCGAGTCACTGGTGCTTCCTGCTTTAGTTTTTGCTTATAAGCAGGAATCAGGAGGATATAGTTATGGTCAGATTTGCCAAATGGAGGGCAAGGGAGAGCTTTGTACGCGTCTCTGTGTTTGGAGTAAAGGTGGTCTAGAGGTTTTTTTTCTCCTCTGGTTGCACATTTAACATGCTGGTAGAAATTAGGTAGAATGGATTTAAGTTTCCCTGCATTAAAGTCCCCGGCCACTAGGAGCGCTGCCTCTGGATGAGCGTTTTCCTGTTTACTTATGACCTTATACAGCTCATTGAGTGCAATCTTAATGCCAGCATTGGTTTGTGGTGGTAAATAGACAGCTATGAAAAATATTGATGAAAACTCTCTTGGTAAATAGTGTGGTCTACAGCTTATCATAAGACACTCTACCTCAGGCGAGCAAAACCTCGAGACCTCCTTAGTATTTGATTTTGTGCACCAGCTGTTGTTTACAAATATACACAGACCCCCACCCCTTGTCTTACGGGAGTCAGCCGTTCTATCCTGCCGATGTAGCATATATCCCGTCAGCTGTATGTTGTCCATGTTGTCGTTCAGCCACGACTCGGTGAAACATAAGATATTACAGTTTTTAATGTCCCGTTGGTAGGATAACGTAATCTTAGGTCATCTAATTTATTTTCAAATGATTGAACATTAGCTAATAGGATTGATGGAAGAGGCATCCCCACATCATGCTGTGGGGGATGTTCTTCATCGGTGTGGGGGATGTTCTTTGAATCTTCAAAGTGGTAGGCATGTTGTGTAAATCAAATGATGTAAACCCCCCAAAAATCCATTTTAATTCCAGGTTGTAAGGCAACAAAATAGGAAAAATGCCAAGGGGGGTGAATACTTTCGCAAGCCACTGTACCTTAATAGAAAATGACTCAGGTAAAAGTTAGTCACCCAATAAAATACTACTTGAGTAAAAGTCTAAAAGTATTTGGTTTTACATATACTTAAGTATTGAAAGTAAATGTAATTGCTAAAATATACTTAGTATCAAAAGTAAAAGTAGAAATCATTTCAAATTCCTTATATTACGCAGACCAGACGGCACCATATTATTTGTTTATTTACAGATAGCCAGGGGCACACTCCAACACTCAGACACCATTTACAGATAGCCAGGGACACACTCCAACACTCAGACATCATTTACAGATAGCCAGGGGCACACTCCAACACTCAGACATCATTTACAGATAGCCAGGGGCACACTCCAACACTCAGACATCATTTACAGATAGCCAGGGGCACACTCCAACACTCAGACATCATTTACAGATAGCCAGGGGCACACTCCAACACTCAGACATCATTTACAGATAGCCAGGGGCACACTCCAACACTCAGACATCATTACAGATAGCCAGGGGCACACTCCAACACTCAGACATCATTACAGATAGCCAGGGGCACACTCCAACACTCAGACATCATTTACAGATAGCCAGGGGCACACTCCAACACTCAGACATCATTTACTAACGAAGCATGTGTGTTTAGTGAGTCCGCCAGATCAGAGGCAGTAGGGATGACCAGGGATGTTCTCTTGATAAGTGAGTGAATTGGACCATTTTCCTGTCCTGCTAATCATTCAAAATGTAACGAGTACTTTTGGGTGTCAGGAAAAATGTATGGAGTAAAAAGTACATTATTGTCTTTAGGAATGTAGTGAAGTAAAAGTTGTCAAAAATATAAATAGTAAAGTACAGTACAGATAACCCAAAAAAACGACTTAAGTAGTACTTCAAAGTATTTTTACTTAAGTATTTTACACTGCTAATTAGATTTCTGCGGGGCCGCGAAATCGACTCTAGGGGGTTAATGGTTTATAATTCCTTTACAAATGATTAAATAACCGTTAACAACGTAATTATAACCCCTTTATAAACCCTTTACAAATGAAACCTTATTGTAAAGTGTTACCACTAGCTCTGATCTTGCTGATAGCTATTTTATTGAGGAAAATCTACTTACTATGACTGTGATACAGTATGTGGTTGTTCCACCTAGCCATTTTAAGATGACTGCACTAACTGCAAGTCGCTCTGAATAAGAGCGTCTGCTAAATGACTAACAGTTTGGGGGTACAGTAAGTTTAGGGGTAACAGTTTGGAGGTACAGTAGGTTTGGGGGTACAGTAAGTTGGGGGTACAGTAAGTTTGAGGATACAGTAACAGTTTGGGGGTAACCGTAAGTTTGGTAGTACAGTACGTTTGGGGGTAGAGTTTGGGGGTACAGTAAGTTTGGGGGTACAGTACGTTTTGGGTACAGTTTAGGGGTAACAGTTTGGGGGTACAGTAAGTTTGGGGGTAACAGTTTGGGGGTAACAGTTTGGGGGTACAGTAAGTTTGGGGGTACAGTACGTTTAGGGGTAACAGTTTGGGGGTACAGTAAGTTTGGGGGTACAGTAGGTTTGGGGGTACAGTAAGTTTGGGGGTAACAGTTTGGGGGTACAGTAAGTTTGGGGGTCCAGTACATTTGGGGGTAACAGTTTGGGGGTAACAGTTTGGGGGTACAGTAAGTTTGGGGGTAACAGTTTGGGGGTACAGTAAGTTTGGGGGTACAGTAAGTTTGGGGGTACAGTAAGTTTGGGGGTAATAGTTTGGGGGTACAGTAAGTTTGGGGGTAACAGTTTGGGGTACAGTAAGTTTGGGGGTACAGTAAGTTTGGGGGTAACAGTTTGGGGGTACAGTAAGTTTGGGGGTAACAGTTTGGGGGTACAGTAAGTTTGGGGGTAACAGTTTGGGGGTACAGTACTTACGTCTTTGAGTGTGATGATGTTGGGGTGTTGTCCGTATCTCATCAGAATCTCAATCTCCTCCGATGGATCCCTCTTCCCCTTATCTATTATCTAGAGAGACAGACATTCAGCTGAGGATCTGGTTAGAACAGGTTTACTTGGTTACTTTCAGTTGACTTGGGTTACATAACTAGTTATATGCCATGCAAATATTTCTTTAATCTTTCTATATGAACTGGGTAGAGTTGCAGAAGGTTCCCAAATTCCCAGAAGTCCCGGTTGGAAGATTACTGGGAATCTTTTTGGGGAAAGTGACCAGCATTTTGGAGCAGCATCACAGTAGTGAACAGCATTTTGGAGCAGCATCCCAGTAGTGATCAGCATTTTGGAGCAGCATCCCAGTAGTGAACAGCATTTTGGAGCAGCATCCCAGTAAGCATCACAGTAGTGATCAGCATTTTGGAGCAGCATCCCAGTAGTGATCAGCATTTTGGAGCAGCATCACAGTAGTGATCAGCATTTTGAACTATGGAGCAGCATCACAGTAGTGATCAGCATTTTGAACTATGGAGCAGCATCACAGTAGTGATCAGCATTTTGGAGCAGCATCACAGTAGTGATCAGCATTTTGGAGCAGCATCACAGTAGTGATCAGCATTTTGAACTATGGAGCAGCATCACAGTAGTGATCAGCATTTTGAACTATGGAGCAGCATCACAGTAGTGATCAGCATTTTGAACTATGGAGCAGCATCACAGTAGTGATCAGCATTTTGAACTATGGAGCAGCATCACAGTAGTGATCAGCATTTTGAACTATGGAGCAGCATCACAGTAGTGATCAGCATTTTGGAGCAGCATCCCAGTAGTGATCAGCATTTTGGAGCAGCATCCCAGTAGTGATCAGCATTTTGGAGCAGCATCCCAGTAGTGATCAGCATTTTGAACTATGGAGCAGCATCCCAGTAGTGATCAGCATTTTGAACTATGGAGCAGCATCACAGTAGTGATCAGGATTTTGAACTATGGAGCAGCATCACAGTAGTGATCAGCATTTTGAACTATGGAGCAGCATCACAGTAGTGATCAGCATTTTGGAGCAGCATCCCAGTAGTGATCAGCATTTTGGAGCAGCATCCCAGTAGTGATCAGCATTTTGGAGCAGCATCCCAGTAGTGATCAGCATTTTGAACTATGGAGCAGCATCACAGTAGTGATCAGCATTTTGAACTATGGAGCAGCATCCCAGTAGTGCTCAGCATTTTGGAGCAGCATCCCAGTAGTGATCAGCATTTTGAACTATGGAGCAGCATCCCAGTAGTGATCAGGATTTTGAACTATGGAGCAGCATCACAGTAGTGATCAGCATTTTGGAGCAGCATCACAGTAGTGATCAGCATTTTGGAGCAGCATCACAGTAGTGATCAGCATTTTGAACTATGGAGCAGCATCACAGTAGTGATCAGCATTTTGAACTATGGAGCAGCATCACAGTAGTGATCAGCATTTTGGAGCAGCATCCCAGTAGTGATCAGCATTTTGGAGCAGCATCACAGTAGTGATCAGCATTTTGAACTATGGAGCAGCATCACAGTAGTGATCAGCATTTTGGAGCAGCATCCCAGTAGTGACCAGCATTTTGGAGCAGCATCCCAGTAGTGATCAGCATTTTGGAGCAGCATCCCAGTAGTGATCAGCATTTTGGAGCAGCATCACAGTAGTGATCAGCATTTTGGAGCAGCATCCCAGTAGTGATCAGCATTTTGGAGCAGCATCCCAGTAGTGATCAGCATTTTGGAGCAGCATCACAGTAGTGATCAGCATTTTGGAGCAGCATCCCAGTAGTGATCAGCATTTTGGAGCAGCATCACAGTAGTGATCAGCATTTTGAACTATGGAGCAGCATCACAGTAGTGATCAGCATTTTGGAGCAGCATCACAGTAGTGACCAGCATTTTGGAGCAGCATCCCAGTAGTGATCAGCATTTTGGAGCAGCATCCCAGTAGTGATCAGCATTTTGGAGCAGCATCCCAGTAGTGATCAGCATTTTGGAGCAGCATCCCAGTAGTGATCAGCATTTTGGAGCAGCATCCCAGTAGTGATCAGCATTTTGAACTATGGAGCAGCATCCCAGTAGTGATCAGCATTTTGAACTATGGAGCAGCATCACAGTAGTGATCAGGATTTTGAACTATGGAGCAGCATCACAGTAGTGATCAGCATTTTGAACTATGGAGCAGCATCACAGTAGTGATCAGCATTTTGGAGCAGCATCCCAGTAGTGATCAGCATTTTGGAGCAGCATCCCAGTAGTGATCAGCATTTTGGAGCAGCATCCCAGTAGTGATCAGCATTTTGAACTATGGAGCAGCATCACAGTAGTGATCAGCATTTTGAACTATGGAGCAGCATCCCAGTAGTGCTCAGCATTTTGGAGCAGCATCCCAGTAGTGATCAGCATTTTGAACTATGGAGCAGCATCCCAGTAGTGATCAGGATTTTGAACTATGGAGCAGCATCACAGTAGTGATCAGCATTTTGGAGCAGCATCACAGTAGTGATCAGCCATTTTGGAGCAGCATCACAGTAGTGATCAGCATTTTGAACTATGGAGCAGCATCACAGTAGTGATCAGCATTTTGAACTATGGAGCAGCATCACAGTAGTGATCAGCATTTTGGAGCAGCATCCCAGTAGTGATCAGCATTTTGGAGCAGCATCACAGTAGTGATCAGCATTTTGAACTATGGAGCAGCATCACAGTAGTGATCAGCATTTTGGAGCAGCATCCCAGTAGTGACCAGCATTTTGGAGCAGCATCCCAGTAGTGATCAGCATTTTGGAGCAGCATCCCAGTAGTGATCAGCATTTTGGAGCAGCATCACAGTAGTGATCAGCATTTTGGAGCAGCATCCCAGTAGTGATCAGCATTTTGGAGCAGCATCCCAGTAGTGATCAGCATTTTGGAGCAGCATCACAGTAGTGATCAGCATTTTGGAGCAGCATCCCAGTAGTGATCAGCATTTTGGAGCAGCATCACAGTAGTGATCAGCATTTTGAACTATGGAGCAGCATCACAGTAGTGATCAGCATTTTGGAGCAGCATCACAGTAGTGACCAGCATTTTGGAGCAGCATCCCAGTAGTGATCAGCATTTTGGAGCAGCATCCCAGTAGTGATCAGCATTTTGGAGCAGCATCCCAGTAGTGATCAGCATTTTGGAGCAGCATCCCAGTAGTGATCAGCATTTTGGAGCAGCATCCCAGTAGTGAGCTACTAGCCAGACTCCTACTGTGATGCCATGAGTTGTTTTCCTGCCCTCTGCTGGTACAGATGGGAACTGCTCCATAGACTCAGTGTAGTAATCACAGATATCCTATTCATGGTAATATGTCCTTCTATGATAGCAACATCAGTATAATATATAGATGTACAGTGTGTTACCATAACAGTGTGTTAGCTACACTCTCCGCCATATGGATTTGGACAGTGAAGCTAAAACATTTAATTTGGCTCTATACTCCAGCATTTTAGATTTGAGATTGAATGTTTCATATAGGCCTCAGAGAGGGTATTTCCATATCTGTTTTACCATTTAGAAAAGAAAGCACTATGTATCTAGTCCCCCCATTTGAAAAAGCCAACAGGAACCTCTTCAATGAACTGTGGGGAGGTCAAAATAACTATATCCCAAATCTATTCAATTCAAAATGTAAATAATTTCTACTTGACATTATCATTCAGACCTTATGATCTACGCCATCAGAATGCGCAGCTGAACACTATGCTGGAAACACTCGGTTTGTTATTTTAACTAAAACATAAACAATCTTTGTTAAAAATAAATACTGAACGTGTTTTTGCATGGATTCCACGACACGGTTAGCTTTTAACAGCTAGGACCGCTATTTCTTGTCCCGGAATCCCGCTTAACTGACAGGTTAAAGTCTGCTTGAAAGAGCCGCTAACCTAGCTAAGCTGATAACTTTAAATCAAATCAAATGTTATTTGTCACATACACGTGTTTAGCAGATGTTATAGCGGGTGTAGCGAAATGCTTGTGCTTCTAGCTCCGACAGTGCAGTAATATCTAACAATTTCACAACATATACCCAATACACACAAAACTAGTAAGGAATGGAATTTAAGAATATATACATTTATGGACGAACAATGACAGAGCGGCATGGACTAAGATACAGTAGAATATTATAGAATAGAATGCAGTATATACATATGAGATGAGTAGTGCAAGATATGGAAACATTATTAAAGTGACTAATGTTCCATTTCTTAAAGTGGCCAGTGATTTCAATAGGCAGCAGCAGCCTCTAATGTGCTAGTGATGGCTATTTAACAGTCTGATGGCCTTGAGATATAAGCTGTTTTTCATTCTCTCGGTCCCAGCTTTGATGCACCTGTACTGACCTCGCCTTCTGGATGATAGCGGGGTGAACAGACAGTGGCTCGGGTGGTTGATGTCCTTGATGATCTTTTTGGCCTTCCTGTGACATCGGGTGCTGTATGTGTCTTGGAGGGCGGGTAGTTTGCCCCCGGTAATGCGTTCGGCAGACCGCACCACCCTCTGGAGAGCCCTGCGGTTGTGGGCGGTGCAGTTGCCGTACCAGGCGGTGATACAGCCTGACAAGATGCTCTCAATTGTGCATCTGTAAAAGTTTGCGAGGGTTTTAGGTGACATGCCAAATTTCTTCAGGCTCCTGAGGTTGAAGAGGTTCTGTTGCGCCTTCTTCACCACACTGTCTGCGTGGGTGGACCATTTCAGTTTGTCAGTGATGTGTACGCAGAGGAACTTGAAGCTTTCCACCTCCACTGCAGTCCCGTTGATGTGGATAGGGGCATGCTCCCTCTGCTGTCTCCTGAAGTCCACGATCATCTCCTTTGTTTTGTTGATGTTGAGTGAGAGGTTATTTTCCTGGCACCACACTCCCAGAGCCCTCACCTCCTCCCTGTAGGCGGTCTCGTCATTGTTGATAATCAGGCCTACTACTGTTGTGTCATCTGCAAACTTGATGATTGAGTTGGAGGCGTGCTTGGCCACGCAGTCATGGGTGAACAGGGAGTACAGGAGGGGGCTGAGCACGCACCCTTGTGGGGCCCGTGTTGAGGATCAGCAAAGTAGAGATGTTGTTTCCTACCTTCACCACCTGGGGGCGGCCCGTCAGGAAGTCCAGGACCCAGTTGCACAGGGCGGGGTTCAGACCCAGGGCCTCAAGCTTAATGATGAGCTTGGAGGGTACTATGGTGTTGAATGCTGAGCTATAGTCAATGAACAGCATTCTTACATAGGTATTCCTCTTGTCCAGATGGGATAGGGCAGTGTGCAGTGTGATGGCGATTGCATCGTCTGTGGATCTATTGGGGCGGTAAGCAAAGTGGGTCTAGGGTGACAGGTAAGGTAGAGGTGATATGATCCTTGACTAGTCTCTCAAAGCACTTCATGATGACAGAGGTGAGTGCTACAGGGCGATAGTCATTTAGTTCAGTTACCTTTGCTTTCTTGGGTACAGGAACAATGGTGGACATCTTGAAGCATGTGGGAACAGCAGACTGGGAAAGGGAGAGATTGAATATGTCCATAAACACACCAGCCAGCTGGTCTGATCATGCTCTGAGGACGCAGCTATGGATGCCGTCTGGGCCGGCAGCTTTGCGGGGGTTAACATGCTTAAATGTCTTACTCACGTCGGCTACGGAGAAGGAGAGCCCACAGTCCTTGGTAGTGGGCCTCATCAGTGGCACTGTGTCATCCTCAAAGCGGGCGAAGAAAGTGTTTAGCTTGTCTGGAAGCGAGACGTCAGTGTCGGCGACGTGGCTGGTTTTCCTTTTGTAGTCCGTGATTGTCTGTAGACCCTGCCACATACGTCTGGTGTCGTGCCAATGAGTCTTTCAACTGCAACCCCAACCCCAACCCTAACCCCAACCCCAACCCCAACCCCAGCCCTAGCCCTAACCCTAGCCCTAACCCTAGCCCTAACCCTAGCCCTAACCCTAAACCTAGCCCTAGCCCTAGCCCTAACCCTAGCCCTAACCCTAGCCCTAACCCTAGCCCTAACCCTAACCCTAACCCTAGCCCTAACCCTAGCCCTAACCCTAACCCTAGCCCTAGCCCTAGCCCTAGCCCTAACCCTAGCCCTAACCCTAGCCCTAACCCTAGCCCTAACCCTAACCCTAGCCCTAGCCCTAGCCCTAACCCTAGCCCTAACCCTAGCCCTAACCCTAGCCCTAACCCTAACCCTAACCCTAGCCCTAGCCCTAGCCCTAACCCTAACCCTAGCCCTAACCCTAACCCTAGCCCTAACCCTAACCCTAGCCCTAGCCCTAGCCCTAACCCTAGCCCTAACCCTAACCCTAACCCTAACCCTAACCCTAACCCTAACCCTAACCCTAACCCCAACCCTAGCCCTAACCCTAACCCCAACCCTAACCCTAACCCTAGCCCTAACCCTAACCCTAACCCTAGCCCTACTCTTTTACCCAGGCTTTTATCCATTATTTTATCCTTAAAGAAAGCTAATTTGGCAACGATTGGGCGCTCATATCTCTGTCCTCTTTGTCCGAAACGGTGTACACGTTCGAGTTAGATTTTGTCGACAGCTTCGCGTGGGATCTGAAGCGCTGTAAGGAGGAACTCCCTCACTACACCCTCAGGAACTTCTCCTTCGTTCTCTTGGATACCAGTAAGTAGAAGATTTTCTCTCATAGATCTAGTCTGTTTGTTAAGTAAGGCTTCTCTCAGGAAGATGTTCTCCTTCTGAAGTTCCTTAACGTCCGTTTCCGTCTTATTGTCCCTTTAGCGTGATTGTTTCCTTCTCCATTATGGCATCTTAATCGTCTCTCATCTCAAGGCTCCTTCATCTCT
>NW_025534287.1:45000-97500 GCF_020615455.1 Coregonus clupeaformis
TTTGATGCGAAAAGTGCAAATCAATCCCAGAACAACAGCATAGGACCTTGTGAAGATGCTGGAGGAAACAGGTACAAAAGTATCTATATCCACAGTAAAACAAGTCGTATATCGACATAACCTGAAAGGCTGCTCAGCAAGGAAGAAGCCACTGCTCCAAAAACGCCATAAAAAAGACAGACTACGGTTTGCAACTGCACATGAGGACAAAGATCATACTTTTTGGAGAAATGTCCTCTGGTCTGATGAAACAAAAATAGAACTGTTTGGCCATAATGTACCAATTTATAAGTCGCTCGGGATAAGAGCGTCTGCTAAATTACGTAAATGTAAATAATGACCATCGTTATGTTTGGAGGAAAAAGAGGGACGCTTGCAAGCCAAAGAACACCATCCCAACCGTGAAGCACGGGGGTGGCAGCATCATGCTGTGGGGGTGCTTTGCTGCAGGAGGGACTGGTGCACTTCACAAAATAGATGGCACCATGAGGAAGGAAAATTATGTGGATACATTGAAGCAACATCTCAAGACATCAGTCAGGAAGTTAAAGCTTGGTCGCAAATGGGTCTTCCAAATGGACAATTAGCATGGGTACTTCCTGTTTGAGTTTCTGCCTATAGGAAGGGAGGAGCAGGATGGAGTCGTGATCTGATTTGCCGAAGGGAGGGCAGGGGAGGGCCTTCTAGCCATTCCAGAAGGCTATGTGTTGATAGAACGTCGGTAGCGTTTTCCTCAAATTTGCTTTGTTAAAATCCCCAGCTACAATACATGCGGCCTCAGGATATGTGGTTTCCAGTTTGCACAAAGTCCAGCGTAGTTCTTTGAGGGCCGTTGTGGTATTGGCTTGAGGGGGAATATACACGGCTGTGACTATAACCGAAGAGAATTCTCTTGGGAGGTAATACAGTCAGCATTTGATTGTGAGGTATTCTCGGTCAGGTGAACAAAAGGACTTGAGTTCCTGTACGTTATCACAATCACACCATGAGTAGTTCATAATAAAACATACACCACCGCCTTTCTTCTTCTCGGAGAGTTCATTATTCCTGTCTGTGCGATGTACTGAGAACCCAGCTGGCTGTATGGACGGGGACAGTATATCCGGAGAGAGCCATGATTCCGTGAAACAGAGTATGTTACAGTCCCTGATGTCTCTTTGGAAGGAGATCCTCGCCCTGAGCTTGTCTACTTTATTGTCCAGGGCTGAACATTAGTGAGTAATATACTCGGAAGCGGTGGATGGTGTGCACGCCTCCTGAGTCGGACTAGATGTCCACTCCGAATAGATTTTCTCCACCGGCAGCGTCTTGGAGCAGCCTCTGGGATAAGTTCAATTGCTTTGGTGGGGGTACGAACATAGGTTCCAATTAGGGAAAGTCGTATTTCTGGTCGGAATGCTGGTGAGTTACCGCCGCTCTCATATCCCAAAGTTATTTAATGCTGTATGTAATAACACAAAACACGTTCTGGGCTGATAATGTAAGAAATAAAACAAATTAAAATACTGCAAAGTTGCTTAGGAGCTAGAAGCAGAGCTGCCATGTCTGTTGCTTAGGAGCTAGAAGCAGAGCTGCCATGTCTGTTGCTTAGGAGCTAGAAGCAGAGCTGCCATGTCTGTTGCTTAGGAGCTAGAAGCAGAGCTGCCATGTCTGTTGCTTAGGAGCTAGAAGCAGAGCTGCCATGTCTGTTGCTTAGGAGCTAGAAGCAGAGCTGCCATGTCTGTTGCTTAGGAGCTAGAAGCAGAGCTGCCATGTCTGTTGCTTAGGAGCTAGAAGCAGAGCTGCCATGTCTGTTGCTTAGGATCTAGAAGCAGAGCTGCCATGTCTGTAGCTTAGGAGCTGGAAGCAGAGCTGCCATGTCTGTTGCTTAGGAGCTAGAAGCAGAGCTGCCATGTCTGTTGCTTAGGAGCTAGAAGCAGAGCTGCCATGTCTGTAGCTTAGGAGCTGGAAGCAGAGCTGCCATGTCTGTTGCTTAGGAGCTAGAAGCAGAGCTGCCATGTCTGTTGCTTAGGAGCTGGAAGCAGAGCTGCCATGTCTGTTGCTTAGGAGCTGGAAGCAGAGCTGCCATGTCTGCTGCTTAGGAGCTAGAAGCAGAGCTGCCGTGTCTGTTGCTCAGGAGCTAGAAGCAGAGCTGCCATGTCTGTTGCTTAGGAGCTAGAAGCAGAGCTGCCATGTCTGCTGCTTAGGAGCTAGAAGCAGAGCTGCCATGTCTGTTGCTTAGGAGCTAGAAGCAGAGCTGCCATGTCTGTTGCTTAGGAGCTAGAAGCAGAGCTGCCATGTCTGTTGCTTAGGAGCTAGAAGCAGAGCTGCCATGTCTGTCGGCGCCATCTTACTGTCTACTGTTAGCATTTTGTGTGTGTGTGACTCACGTTCCAGTCGATGGTTGAGAAGAAGGCGTGACGTTTGATCTCCTCCACCCCGTCAGCCCCAGCCCCTACACAGATACAATGCACCATCAGTGACACACACACACACACACACACACACACACACACCAGCCCCTACAGCAAGACAACCATCAGGAACACACACACACACTCTCTCTCTCTCGCTTACCCAGGTGGTTAATTTGTGTGAATGTTCTATCAGTGTTTTGTTACTTGTCATGTTTTGTGTGGACCCCAGTAAGAATAGCTGATGCCTGTGCAAAAGCTAATGGGGATCCAAATAAACTTACCCAGGCGGTTAGCAGGGTTGCGTTTAAACAGCATTCTGAGCAGACTCTGGGCTTCTAGACTCAGGAAGTGAGGCATCCCTAACTTAGCTCTGAGGAGGGAAGGAGAGAGGGAGAGAGAGCAGAGAGGAGAGTGAAACCAATGTCCTGAGCAAATGTAAAATTGGCTTCTTACCAAAATACTGTACGACAGACCACGTATACACCCTGCACATCCTAATTGACCCCAAAAAAATATTATCAAAAGCAACGTTTTCTCATGCTTTGTTGATTTCAAAAAAGCTTTTGACTCAATTTGGCATGATGGCCTGCTGTATAAAATGATGGAAAGGGGTTTTGGGGGAAAACCTACAATATTATAAAATCAATGCACACAAACAATAAGTGTATGGTCAGAATTTGCGTGAGACAGGGATGCAGCTTGAGCCCCACCCTCAATGAATGATCTGGTGCAGATGATCTGGTGCTTCTGTCCCCAACCAAGGAGGGCCTACAGCAGCACATAGATATTCTGCACAGATTCTGTCAGACCTGGGCCCTGACAGTAAATCTCAGTAAGACAAAAATAATGGTGCTCCCAAAAACGTTCAGTTGCCAGGACCACAAATACAAATTCCATATAGACACCGTTGCCCTAGAGCACACACAAAACTATACATCCCTCGGCCTAAACATCAGCACCACAGGTAACTTCCACAAAGCTGTGAACGATCTGAGAGACAAGGCAAGAAGGGCCTTCTATGCCATCAAAAGGAACATAAACTTCTACATCCCAATTAGGATCTGGCTAAAAATACTTGAATCAGTTATAGAACCCATTGCCCTTTATGGTTGTGAGGTCTGGGGTCCGCTCACCAACCAAGAATTCACAAAATGGGACAAACACCAAATTGAGACTCTGCATGCAGAATTCTGCTAAAATATACTCTGTGTACAACGTAAAACACCAAATAATGCATGCAGAGCAGAATTAGGCCGATACCCACAAATTATCAAAATCCAGAAAAGAGCTGTTAAATTCTACAACCACCTAAAAAGAAGTGATTCTCAAAACTTCCATAACAAAGCCATCACCTACAGAGAGATGAACCTAGAGAAGAGTCCCCTTAGCCAGCTGGTCATGGGGCTCTGTTCACAAACACAAACAGACCCCACAGAGCCCCAGGACAGCAACACAATTAGACCCAACCAAATCATGAGAAAACAAAAAGAGAACTACTTGACACACTGGAAAGAATCAACAACAAAAAAACGGAGCAAACTAGAACGCTATTTGGCCCTAAACAGAGAGTAGACAGTGGCAGAATACCTGACCACTGTGACTGACCCAAACTTAAGGAAAGCTTTGACTATGTACAGACTCAGTGAGCATAGCCTTGCTATTGAGAGAGAGGACACCATAGGCAGACCTGGCTCTCAAGAGAAGACAGGATGTGGCCACTGCCCACAAAATGAGGTGGAAACCAAGCTGCACTTTTTAACCTCCTGCCAAATGGATGATCATAAAAGAGACACATATTTCCCTCAAATTACACAAACCCACGAAGAATTCAAACACAAATCAAATTTAGTAAGGTTGCTGTCTCCTGGGTACATGCATTCAACACCCAGGCGCATACGGCGATTTCTCACATAGATGCACGTCTCAAATCAGGTTACAAACCAGTTAACTAAGACCCCTAGACTTAGCAAGTGCATCAATATTAGCAGGTTAACTAAGACCCCTAGACTTAGCAAGTGCATCAATATTGGCAGGTTAACTAAGACCCCTAGACTTAGCAAGTGCATCAATATTGGCAGGTTAACTAAAAAAAGACCCCTAGACTTAACAAGTGCATCAATATTAGCAGGTTAACTAAGACCCCTAGACTTAGCAAGTGCATCAATATTGGCAGGTTAACTAAGACCCCTAGACTTAGCAAGTGCATCAATATTGGCAGGTTAACTAAGACCCCTAGACTTAGCAAGTGCATCAATATTGGCAGGTTAACTAAGACCCCTAGACTTAGCAAGTGCATCAATATTGGCAGGTTAACTAAGACCCCTAGACTTAGCAAGTGCATCAATATTGGCAGGTTAACTAAGACCCCTAGACTTAGCAAGTGCATCAATATTAGCAGGTTAACTAAGAACCCTAGACTTAGCAAGTGCATCAATATTGGCAGGTTAGTTAATCTGTTTCATAACATGATGTAGAACCTGTGTGATTGACTTACTTGAGGATCATGTTCATGGTCTCGTTGCGGTCTTTCCCCTGAAACGGTAACCTCCCGGTCAGCATTTCAAACTATAACAGATGAGAGACAGACATTAGGTTGGGGTTATAGATACAGGTAGAGACATTAGGTAGGGGTTATAGATACAGGTTAGATACAGGTAGAGACATTAGGTTGGGGTTATAGATACAGGTTAGATACAGGTAGAGACATTAGGTTGGGGTTATAGATACAGGTTAGATACAGGTAGAGACATTAGGTTGGGGTTATAGATACAGGTTAGATACAGGTAGAGACATTAGGTTGGGGTTATAGATACAGGTTAGATACAGGTAGAGACATTAGGTTGGGGTTATAGATACAGGTTAGATACAGGTAGAGACATTAGGTTGGGGTTATAGATACAGGTTAGATACAGGTAGAGACATTAGGTTGGGGTTATAGATACAGGATAGATACAGGTAGAGACATTAGGTCGGGTTATAGATACAGGTTAGATACAGGTAGAGACAGACATCAGGCTGGGGTTATACAGTGAGGGAAAAAAGTATTTGATCCCCTGCTGATTTTGTACGTTTGCCCACTGACAAAGACATGATCAGTCTATAATTTTAATGGTAGGTTTATTTGAACAGTGAGAGACAGAATAACAAACAAAAAAATCCAGAAAAACGCATGTCAAAAATGTTATAAATTGATTTGCATTTTAATGAGGGAAATAAGTATTTGACCCCTCTGCAAAACATGACTTAGTACTTGGTGGCAAAACCCTTGTTGGCAATCACAGAGGTCAGACGTTTCTTGTAGTTGGACACCAGGTTTGCACACATCTCAGGAGGGATTTTGTCCCACTCCTTTTTGCAGATCTTCTCCAAGTCATTAAGGTTTCGAGGCTGACGTTTGGCAACTCGAACCTTCAGCTCCCTCCACAGATTTTCTATGGGATTAAGGTCTGGAGACTGGCTAGGCCACTCCAGGACCTTAACGTGCTTCTTCTTGAGCCATTCCTTTGTTGCCTTGGCCGTGTGTTTTGGGTCATTGTCATGCTGGAATACCCATCCACGACCCATTTTCAATGCCCTGGCTGAGGGAAGGAGGTTCTCACCCAAGATTTGACGGTACATGGCGCCGTCCATCGTCCCTTTGATGCGGTGAAGTTGTCCTGTCCCCTTAGCAGAAAAACACCCCCAAAGCATAATGTTTCCACCTCCATGTTTGACGGTGGGGATGGCGTTCTTGGGGTCATAGGCAGCATTTCTCCTCCTCCAAACACGGCGAGTTGAGTTGATGCCAAAGAGCTCCATTTTGGTCTCATCTGACCACAACACTTTCACCCAGTTCTCCTCTGAATCATTCGGATGTTCATTGGCAAACTTCAGACGGGCCTGTATATGTGCTTTCTTGAGCAGGGGGACCTTGCGGGCGCTGCAGGATTTCAGTCCTTCACGGCGTAGTGTGTTACCAATTGTTTTCTTGGTGACTATCCAAGATGGCATAGCAGTGCGGTCGTGTTCTTTGTTGTGTGTCCGTGTAAATAGCCTGTTTTTTTATTTATTTATTTTATTTTTCGTACATATTTCCTTATCACACTTTTCATCCTTCTAATAAATATACTTTCCTGCAACCCGCCTCACTCAATGTGGAACGGATTCTATTATTTACTCACCTTTATCTAGAATCTCCAGTTGAAACTAGCTAGCCAGCTAACTAGCTACTTGCTATTAGCCACCGTTAGCGCTTTTCACCCAGAACATCAGATTTCCTGACAGAATAACTGAATCACTGGACCCTAACACCGGATTGCAACTAGCTAGCCGCAACCGAATGGATGTTGCTGTAGGCTAATCACCACTGCCCCCGAAGCAAGCACCAGTTAGCCAGGATATGGGCCTGGCTCAAGGCTATCTACCTCGTTGTCTACCGGACGGGAGTAGCCAGCTAACTAGCTACTTGCCATTAGCCACCGTTAGCGTTTTTTCACCATTGTCCGTGGCCTGCACTACCTACAAGCCAGCTCTAGTCTGGACTATTATCGGCCAGTCTGCACTGTATGCACAGCGCGTTATCGACCCAGAACATATCAGATTTTCTGCCGGAATCACTAAATCACTGGACCTTCAACACCTGATCATCGTAACTAGCTATCTGCAACCAAATGGATGTTGTTGTTGGCTAATCAACCTTGAGCTAGCCTCAAGTTAGGCACATCTCCTGGATACCTCTCTGTCAACCGGACGGGACCTCCTAGAGTCGACACGGAGCCCCACCGATCCATCACGACTGGTCTGCCGACGTAATCGTCTGTGGTTTCAACAGGCTTCCCGTTGCGACGACCACGAAGATCCATCTGCTAGCCCTGGCCCGCTAGCACACGCAAACAACAGCCGTGCTTCCTGCTCGCTGTGCTTTAGCACCAATTCGAACTGCTCTCGGACTCACATATTGCTGTTCACTGGACCTTATGATCACTCAGCTGCACAGCTGATGCCTGCTGGACTGTTCCTTTACACGGTACCCTGTCCTGTTTATCTGTTTAGCCTCAGCCCAAACTTTCATCGCAATTGCCAGTTGTTGTCTTAGCTCTCTCTAATAACACCTGTGATTGCTTTATGCCTCTCTCCCATGTCAATATGCCTTGCCTATTGCTGTTCCAGTTAGTTCTTATTATACAATTTCAATATAGAACCCCAAGTCATTCTCAAACTGCCTCAAATAGCTCCTTTGTTCCACCCCCCATACACGCCGAGACCGGCTCAATCGGTGCCTCCAGTGATGCTATCTCTTTCATTGTTACCCAACGCTTAGGTTTACCTCCACTGTACTCATATCCTTCCATATCCTTTTCTGTACATAATGCCCTGAATCTATTCTACATCGCCCGGAAATCTGTCCCCTTTATTCTCTGTACCCAACGCACTAGAAGACCAGTTCTTAAAGCCTTTAGCCGTATCCTTATTCTAGTCCTCCTCTGTTCCTCTGGTGATGTAGAGGCTAACCCAGTCCCTGCAGCCCCCAGTATCACTCCTACTCCCCAGGAGTTATCATTTGTTGACTTCTGTAACCGTAAAAGCCTTGGTTTTCTGCACGTTAACATCAGAAGCCTACTTCCTATGTTTGAGTTATTCACTGCGTTAGCACACTCCGCCAACCCTGATGTTCTAGCAGTGTCTGAATCCTCAGCGATCACTGCCTTATTGCCTACGTCCGTAATGGGTCCGCGGTCAAACGACCACCCCTCATCACTGTCAAACGCTCCCTAAAACACTTTAGCGAACAGGCCTTCCTAATTGACCTGGCCCAGGTATCCTGGATGGATATTGATCTCATTCCGTCAGTAGAGGATGTCTGGTTGTTCTATAAAAGTGCTTTCCTCTCAATCTTAAATAAGCATGCCCCATTCAAAAAATTCAGAACTAAGAACAGATATAGCCCCTGGTTCTCCTCAGACTTGACTGCCCTTGACCAGCACAAAAACATCCTGTGGCGTACTGCATTTGCATCGAATAGCCCCCGCGATATGCAACTTTTCAGGGAAGTTAGGAACCAATATACACAAGCAGTTAGGAAAGCAAAGGCTAGCTTTTTCAAACAGAAATTTGCATCCTGTAGCACTAACTCCAAAAAGTTTTGGGACACTGTAAAGTCCATGGAGAATAAGAGCACCTCCTCCCAGCTGCCCACTGCACTGAGGCTAGGAAACACTATCACCACCGATAAATCTACAATAATCGAGAATTTCAACAAACATTTTGCTACGGCTGGCCATGCTTTCCACCTGGCTACCATTACCCCGGCCACCAGCTCTGCACCCTCCGCTGCAATTTGCCCATGCACCCCCCGCTTCTCCTTCACACAAATTCAGACAGCTGATGTTCTGAAAGAGCTGCAAAATCTGGACCCCTACAAATAATCTGGGCTAGACAATCTGGACCCTTTCTTTCTAAAAATAGCCGCTGAAATTGTCGCAACCCCTATTACTAGCCTGTTCAACCTCTCTTTCGTAACGTCTGAGATCCCCAGAGATTGGAAAGCTGCAGCGGTCATCCCCCTCTTCAAAGGGGGTGACACTCTAGATCAAAACTGTTACAGACCTATATCCATCCTGCCCTGCCTTTCGAAAGCCAAGTTAACAAATGCAATCCGGTTTCCGAGCTGGTCATGGGTGCACCTCAGCCACGCTCAAGGTCCTAAACGATATTATAACCGCGATCGATAATAGACAGTACTGTGCAGCCGTCTTCATCGACCTGGCCAAGGCTTTCGACTCTGTCAACCACCGCATTCTTATTGGCAGACTAAATAGCCTTGGTTTCTCAAATGACTGCCTCGCCTGGTTCACCAACTACTTCTCAGATAGAGTTCAATGTGTCAAATCGGAGGGCCTGTTGTCTGGACCTATGGCAGTCTCTATGGGGGTGCCACAGGGTTCAATTCTTGGGCCGACTCTTTTCTCCATGTATATCAATGATGTCGCTCTTGCTGCTGGTGACTCTCAGATCCACCTCTACGCAGACGACACCATTTTGTATACATCTGGCCCTTCATTGGACACTGTGTTAACAAACCTCCAAACGAGCTTCAATGCATACAACACTCCTTCCGTAGCCTCCAACTGCTCTTAAACGCTAGTAAAACTAAATGCATGCTCTTCAATCGAACGCTGCTGGCACCCGCCCACCCGACTAGAATCACTACTCTCGACGGGTCTGACCTAGAGTATGTGGACAACTACAAATACCTAGGTGTCTGGTTAGACTGTAAACTCTCCTTCCAGACTCACATTAAGCATCTCCAATCCAAAGTAAAATCTAGAATCAGCTTCCTATTTCGCAAACAAAGCCTCCTTCACTCATGCTGCCAAACATGCCCTCGTAAAACTGACTATCCTACCGATTCTTGACTTTGGCGATGTCATTTACAAAATAGCCTCCAACACTCTACTCAGCAAATTGGATGTAGTCTATCACAGTGCCATCCGTTTTGTCACCAAAGCCCCGTATACTACCCACCACTGTGACCTGTACGCTCTTGTTGGCTGGTCCTCACTACATATTCGTCGCCAAACCCACTGGCTCCAGGCCATCTATAAATCACTGCTAGGCAAATCCCCGCCTTATCTTAGCTCATTGGTCACCATAGCAACACCCACCCATAGTATGCGCTCCAGCAGGTATATCTCACTGGTCATCCCCAAAGCCAACACCTCCTTTGGCCGCCATTCCTTCCAGTTCTCTGCTGCCAATAACTGCAAAAATCTCTGAAGCTGGAGACTCTTATCTCCCTCACTAACTTTAAGCATCAGTTGTCAGAGCAGCTTACCGATCACTGCACCTGTACACAGCCCATCTGAAATTAGCCCACTCAACTACCTCTTCCCCATATTATTTATTTTGCTCATTTGTACCCCAGTATCTCTATTTGCACATCATCTTTTGCACATCTATCACTCCAGTGTTAATACTAATTGTAATTATTTTGCACTATAGCCTATGTATTGCCTTACCTCCATAACTTGCTACATTTGCACACACTGTATATATATTTTCTTTGGTATTTTTGACTTTATGTTTTGTTTTACCCCATAGGTAACTCTGTGTTGTTGTTTTTATCGCACTGCTTTGCTTTATCTTGGCTTAAACTGGGGTTATAGATACAGGTTAGATACAGGTAGAGACATTAGGTTGGGGTTATAGATACAGGATAGATACAGGTAGAGACATTAGGTTGGGGTTATAGATACAGGTTAGATACAGGTAGAGATATTAGGTTGGGGTTAGAGATACAGGTTAGATACAGGTAGAGACATTAGGTTGGGGTTATAGATACAGGTTAGATACAGGTAGAGACATTAGGTTGGGGTTATAGATACAGGTTAGATACAGGTAGAGACATTAGGTTGGGGTTATAGATACAGGTTAGATACAGGTAGAGACATTAGGTTGGGGTTATAGATACAGGTTAGATACAGGTAGAGACATTAGGTTGGGGTTATAGATACAGGTTAGATACAGGTAGAGACATTAGGTTGGGGTTATAGATACAGGTTAGATACAGGTAGAGACATTAGGTTGGGGTTATAGATACAGGTTAGATACAGGTAGAGACATTAGGTTGGGGTTATAGATACAGGTAGAGACATTAGGTTGGGGTTATAGATACAGGTAGAGACATTAGGTTGGGGTTATAGATACAGGTTAGATACAGGTAGAGACATTAGGTTGGGGTTATAGATACAGGTTAGATACAGGTAGAGACATTAGGTTGGGGTTATAGATACAGGTTAGATACAGGTAGAGACATTAGGTTGGGGTTATAGATACAGGACAGATACAGGTAGAGACATTAGGTTGGGGTTATAGATACAGGTTAGATACAGGTAGAGACATTAGGTTGGGGTTATAGATACAGGTTAGATACAGGTAGAGACATTAGGTTGGGGTTATAGATACAGGTTAGATACAGGTAGAGACATTAGGTTGGGGTTATAGATACAGGTTAGATACAGGTAGAGACATTAGGTTGGGGTTATAGATACAGGTTAGATACAGGTAGAGACATTAGGTTGGGGTTATAGATACAGGATAGATACAGGTAGAGACATTAGGTTGGGGTTATAGATACAGGTTAGATACAGGTAGAGACATTAGGTTGGGGTTATAGATACAGGATAGATACAGGTAGAGACATTAGGTTGGGGTTATAGATACAGGTTAGATACAGGTAGAGACATTAGGTTGGGGTTATAGATACAGGTTAGATACAGGTAGAGACATTAGGTTGGGGTTATAGATACAGGTTAGATACAGGTAGAGACATTAGGTTGGGGTTATAGATACAGGATAGATACAGGTAGAGACATTAGGTTGGGGTTATAGATACAGGTTAGATACAGGTAGAGACATTAGGTTGGGGGTTATAGATACAGGATAGATACAGGTAGAGACATTAGGTTGGGGTTATAGATACAGGTTAGATACAGGTAGAGACATTAGGTTGGGGTTATAGATACAGGATAGATACAGGTAGAGACATTAGGTTGGGGTTATAGATACAGGTTAGATACAGGTAGAGACATTAGGTTGGGGTTATAGATACAGGTTAGATACAGGTAGAGACATTAGGTTGGGGTTATAGATACAGGTTAGATACAGGTAGAGACATTAGGTCGGGTTATAGATACAGGTTAGATACAGGTAGAGACATTAGGTTGGGGTTATAGATACAGGATAGATACAGGTAGAGACATTAGGTTGGGGTTATAGATACAGGTTAGATACAGGTAGAGACATTAGGTTGGGGTTATAGATACAGGATAGATACAGGTAGAGACATTAGGTTGGGGTTATAGATACAGGTTAGATACAGGTAGAGACATTAGGTTGGGGTTATAGATACAGGTAGAGACATTAGGTTGGGGTTATAGATACAGGTTAGATATAGGTGGGGTAGTGTGTGTGTGTGTTTACCATGAGTACTCCTAGACTCCACCAGTCAGCACTCTGGTTGTGTCCTCTTCTGTTGACGACCTCAGGAGCCATGTACTCCACCGTCCCACAGAATGAATAGGCCTTTTTATCAACATCCACTGACTCCTTACTCAGCCCAAAGTCTGAAACACACGTCACACACACACACGTCACACTACACACACATATTACACAACCACATTCTTTTAGTTTTTCCGCTCAATCCCACTCATACATAAACAAACATCCCCTCCTGAAGCACCACAGCACACAGCCCAGACAGAGAGAAGGTCAGAGAGAAGGACAGAGAGAAGGTCATACCTGTTAACTTGATGTGGCCAGCTTCATCTAATAAAATGCTGAAAACAGAGAACAACAGCATTAGTAGGTATAGTAGAGAAACACAGAGACCTCATACCCATCACTAACAACACCCTAACCCATCACTAACAACACCCTAACCCATCACTACCAACACCCTAACCCATCACTAACAACACCCTAACCCATCACTACCAACAGCCTAACCCATCACAACCAACACCCTAACCCATCACTACCAACACCCTAACCCATCACTACCAACACCCTAACCCATCACCACCAACACCCTAACCCATCACTACCAACACCCTAACCCATCACTACCAACACCCTAACCCATCACTACCAACACCCTAACCCATCACTACCAACACCCTAACCCATCACTACCAACACCCTAACCCATCACTACCAACACCCTAACCCATCACTACCAACACCCTAACCCATCACCACCAACACCCTAACCCATCACCACCAACACCCTAACCCATCACTACCAACACCCTAACCCATCACCACCAATACCCTAACCCATCACTACCAACACCCTAACCCATCACTACCAACACCCTAACCCATCACTACCAACACCCTAACCCATCACCACCAACACCCTAACCCATCACTACCAACACCCTAACCCATCACTACCAACACCCTAACCCATCACTACCAACACCCTAACCCATCACCACCAACACCCTAACCCATCACTACCAACACCCTAACCCATCACCACCAACACCCTAACCCATCACTACCAACACCCTAACCCATCACTACCAACACCCTAACCCATCACTACCAACACCCTAACCCATCACTACCAACACCCTAACCCATCACTACCAACAGCCCAAACACCCAAATCACCACTAGCAACACCCCAAACACCCTAACTCATCACCAGCAACACCCCAACCATGTAAATTAGAAGAGGCAGAGACAGACTGGGGGGGTTAGGGGTCAGAGGTTAGGATACACACTTCTCTGGTTTGAGGTCTCTGTCCACTATGCCCAGGTGGTGATGTAGGGGTTAGGGGTCAGAGGTTAGGATACATGCTTCTCTGGTTTGAGGTCTCTGTCCACTATGCCCAGGTGGTGATGTAGGGGTTAGGGGTCAGAGGTTAGGATACACACTTCTCTGGTTTGAGGTCTCTGTCCACTATGCCCAGGTGGTGATGTAGGGGTTAGGGGTCAGAGGTTAGGGTACATACTTCTCTGGTTTGAGGTCTCTGTAAACTATGCCCAGATGGTGCAGGTGGTCGAGGGCCAGAGCCAGCTCTGCTAGGTAGAATTTGACATCTTCCTCTGTAAACATAACCTAGTGAGAACTGGACACATTTACTGTCTGTTCTGGCCTCGGAGGGAAGGGTCACAGGCAACACAACTCATTATACAACATTATAACATCATATTACTAAATACAGTTAGAGCTACACATACAGTGGGGAAAAAAAAGTATTTAGTCAGCCACCAATTGTGCAAGTTCTCCCACTTAAAAAGATGAGAGGCCTGTAATTTTCATCATAGGTACACGTCAACTATGACAGACAAAATGAGAATTTTTTTCTCCAGAAAATCACATTGTAGGATTTTTAATGAATTTATTTGCAAATTATGGTGGAAAATAAGTATTTGGTCAATAACAAAAGTTTCTCAATACTTTGATATATACCCTTTGTTGGCAATGACACAGGTCAAACGTTTTCTGTAAGTCTTCACAAGGTTTTCACACACTGTTGCTGGTATTTTGGCCCATTCCTCCATGCAGATCTCCTCTAGAGCAGTGATGTTTTGGGGCTGTCGCTGGGCAACACGGACTTTCAACTCCCTCCAAAGATTTTCTATGGGGTTGAGATCTGGAGACTGGCTAGGCCACCCCAGGACCTTGAAATGCTTCTTACGAAGCCACTCCTTCGTTGCCCGAGCGGGGTGTTTGGGATCATTGTCATGCTGAAAGACCCAGCCACGTTTCATCTACAATGCCCTTGCTGATGGAAGGAGGTTTTCACTCAAAATCTCACGATACATGGCCCCATTCATTCTTTCCTTTACACGGATCAGTCGTCCTGGTCCCTTTGCAGAAAAACAGCCCCAAAGCATGATGTTTCCAACCCCATGCTTCACAGTAGGTATGGTGTTCTTTGGATGCAACTCAGCATTCTTTGTCCTCCAAACACGACGATTTGAGTTTTTACCAAAAAGTTCTATTTTGGTTTCATCTGACCATATGACATTCTCCCAATCCTCTTCTGGATCATCCAAATGCACTCTAGCAAACTTCAGACGGGCCTGGACATGTACTGGCTTAAGCAGGGGGACACGTCTTTCACTGCAGGATTTGAGTCCCTGGCGGCGTAGTGTGTTACTGATGGTAGGCTTTGTTACATTGGTCCCAGCTCTCTGCAGGTCATTCACTAGGTCCCCCCGTGTGGTTCTGGGATTTTTGCTCTCCATTCTTGTGATCATTTTGACCCCACGGGGTGAGATCTTGCGTGGAGCCCCAGATCGAGGGAGATTTTCAGTGGTCTTGTATGTCTTCCATTTCCTAATAATTGCTCCCACAGTTGATTTCTTCAAACCAAGCTGCTTACCTATTGCAGATTCAGTCTTCCCAGACTGGTGCAGGTCTACAATTTGTTTCTGGTGTCCTTTGACAGCTCTTTGGTCTTGGCCATAGTGGAGTTTGGATTGTGACTGTTTGAGGTTGTGGACAGGTGTCTTTTATACTGATAACAAGTTCAAACAGGTGCCATTAATACAGGTAACGAGTGGAGGACAGAGGAGCCTCTTAAAGAAGAAGTTACAGGTCTGTGAGAGCCAGAAATCTTGCTTGTTTGTAGGTGACCAAATACTTATTTTCCACCATAATTTGCAAATAAATTCATTAAAAATCCTACAATGTGATTTTCTGGATTTTTTTTTCTCAATTTGTCTGTCATAGTTGATGTGTACCTATGATGAAAATTACAGGCCTCTCTCATCTTTTTAAGTGGGAGAACTTGCACAATTGGTGGCTGATCACCGACAACGATGAGACAGCCTATAGGGAGGAGGTCAGAGACCTGGCCGTGTGGTGCCAGGACAACAACCTCTCCCTCAACGTGACCAAGACAAAGGAGATGATTGTGGACTACAGGAAAAAAAAGAGGACTGAGCACGCCCCCATTCTCATCGACGGAGCTGTAGTGGAACAGGTTGAGAGCTTCAAGTTCCTTGGTGTCCACATCACCAACGAACTATCATGGTCCAAACACACCAAGACAGTCGTGAAGAGGGCACGACAAAGCCTATTCCCCCTCAGGAGACTGAAAAGATTTGGCATGGGTCCTCAGATCCTCAAAAAATTCTACAGCTGCACCATCGAGAGCATCCTGACTGGTTGCATCACCGCCTGGTATGGCAACTGCTCGGCCTCTAAGGGTGCCCTCAGGGGGAGCGGTGAGACCCAGAAAGTGTTAAGTGTTAGGGTGTGGGGGTGTGGCACTACAGAGGGTAGTGCGTACGGCCCAGTACATCACTGGGGCCAAGCTTCCTGCCATCCAGGACCTCTATACCAGGCGGTGTCAGAGGAAGGCCCTCAAAATTGTCAAAGACTCCAGCCACCCTAGTCATAGACTGTTCTCTCTGCTACCGCATGGCAAGCGGTACCGGAGTGCCAAATCTAGGTCCAAAAGACTTCTCAACAGCTTCTACCCCCAAGCCATAAGACTCCTGAACAGCTAATCATGGCTACCCGGACTATTTGCACTGCCCCCCCACCCCATCCTTTTACGCTGCTGCTACTCTGTTAATTATTTATGCATAGTCACTTTAACTCTATCCACATGTACATATTACTCCAACTACCTCAACTAGCCGGTGCCCCCGCACATTGACTCTGCACCGGTACCCCCTGTATATAGCCTCCCTACTGTTATTTTATTTTACTTCTGCTCTTTTTTTCTCAACACTTTTTTTGTTGTTGTTTTATTTTTACTTTTTTGTTAAAAAGAAATGCACTGTTGGTTAAGGGCTGTATGTAAGCATTTCACTGTAATGTCTGCACCTGTTGTATTCGGCGCATGTGGCCAATAAAATTGTATTTGATTTGACTAAATACTTTTTTTCCCCACTGTAAAACAATATTATATACATTATATTAAGTTAATACTAGTATTTACACATTTAAATACAGCCATATTCTTTATATCATTATATACTCAGTGGCCAGTTTATTAGGTACACCACCCCGTTCACGATAATGGTTCGCTCCTACAGACAGTGAGTCACGTGGCCGTGGCTTGCTATATAAAGCAGGCAGACAGGCATCGAGGCATTCAGTTCCTGTTCGATTGAACGTTAGAATGGGAAAAACGAGTGACCTAAGTGACTTTAAGCGTGGTATAATCGTCGGTACGTCAGAAACGGGCGGCCTATTGGGCTTTTCACGCACAACAGTGTCTAGGGTTTACCGAGAATGGTGCAGCAAACAAAATACATCCAGTCAGCAGCAGTCCTGTGGGCGAAAACAGCTCGTTGATGACAGAGGTCGAAGGAGAATGGCAAGAATCGTGCAAGCTAACAGGCGGGCCACAAACAGGCAAATAACAGCTCAGTACAACAGTGGTGTGCAGAACGGCATCTTGGAATGCACAATTCGTCAGTCCTTATCACATTTTTACATTTACATTTTAGTCATTTAGCAGACGCTCTTATCCAGAGCGACTTACAGGAGCAATTAGGGTTAAGTGCCTTGCTCAAGGGCACTTCGACAGATTTTTCACCTAGTCGGCTCGGGGATTAGAACCAGCGACCTTTCGGTTACTGGCACAACGCTCTTAACCACTAAGCCACCTGTCACAGATGGGTTATTGCAGCAGACGACCACACCGGGTTCCACTCCTATCAGCTAAACACAAGAAGAAGCGGCTCCAGTGGGCACAAGATCACCAACACTGGACAGTTGAGGAGCGGAAAAACATCGCCTGGTCCGACAAATCCCGGTTCTTGTTGCATCATGCTGAGAGTCAGGATTTGGTGTACGCAGTCCATGGCCACATCCTGCCTGGTGTCAACGGTACAGGCTGGTGGCGGTGGTGTAGGGAATGTTTTCCTGGAAAACGTTAGGTCTCTTGATACCAATGGAGCAATGTTTGAACGCCACACCTTGTAGAATCCATTCCCCGAAGAATTGAGGCTGTTCTGGAGGCAAAGGTGGATCTGACCCGTTACTAGATGGGTGTTCCTAATAAACTGGCCTGAGTGTACATTTACGAGCAGTCAAAAGTAAAGTGAATAACCCATGTCATAGGATATTATTTTAAAGCAATAAGGTGTGGTATATGGCCAAAATACCACGGCTAAGGGCTGTTCTTAGGCACGACGCAACGCGGATACAGCCCTTAGCCGTGGTATATTGGCAATATACCACAAAGCCCCAAGGTGCCTTATTGCTATTATAAACTGGTTACCAAAGTAATTACAGCAGTAAAAATAAATGTTTTGTCATACCCGTGGTATACGGTCTGATATACCACGGCTGTCAGCCAATCAGCATTCAGGGCTCGAACCACCCAGTTTATCAATAATAATCCACTAGAGTAACAGAAAGGTCTCACCTCTTTGGATAAGCGCGTGAAGACGTCTCCTCCCCTGAGAAAGTCCAGGATTAAATAGAGCTTCCCTTCGGTCTGGAAGGCTGAGAGAGGAGAGGCGTTAAACACACTCCTCTGTAGTCAGGACAGAGTGACTAACCGTAGTAAAACTGGACTATGACGTGGTGAGAGGGTAGAGGTGAAGGGTCAGGGGTTAAAGATGAGACTAACCGTAGTGCAACTTGACTATGAAGGGGTGGTTGACCTCCACTAGAATGTCTCGCTCCATTTTGGTGCGAACTCTGTCCCTGACTGGATGGACAGAGAGAGAGACAGACACACAGAGGCAGAGCGACAGAGAGGCAGAGCGACAGACACAGAGCGAGACCCAGACAGACAGAGACACACACACACACAGACAGAGAAACAGAGGCAGACACACATAGACACAGAGAAGACACACACACAGAGAAGACACACATAGAGAGACAGAGAAACACAGACACACAGACAGACACATACACACAGAGACACACCGACACAGACAGAGACAGACACACAGAGAGAGAGACAGACACACAGAGAGAGAGCGACAGAGGCACAGAGAGAGAGAGACAGACACACAGAGAGAGCGACAGAGGCACACAGAGAGCGACAGAGGCACACAGAGAGAGCGACAGAGACACAGAGAGAGAGAGCGACAGAGAGAGAGAGCGACAGAGAGAGAGAGCGACAGAGAGGAAGAGCAACAGAGGCAGAGCAACAGCGCGACACAGACAGAGACAGACAGACAGACAGACAGACAGACAGACAGACAGACAGACAGACAGACAGACAGACAGACAGACAGAGAGACAGAGAGACAGACACAGAGAAACAGCCACAGACATGAAATCCCAGACAAACAGGGCCATTAGTTTCTACAATATGCTATGCATCTATAAAGCATTGAAGTGAACAGTGTCAGAGACCATCTGAGAGAACATGTATGTGAAGATGATAACTGGACTGTTACCTTTCAACGAAGCCTTCTTGAGGACTTTCATTGCATATAACTGACCCTCGTCTGGACCCATGATTTTCCGGACCAGAAACACCTTTCCGAACGATCCCTGTCCCAGGACCTTAAGCAACTCAAACTGCCGCGGGTCAGCCTTCTCACACCCTTCCTTCACATGGTGGGTGATGGGGATCTCTGAATATGACGCACCCTTGTCCTAAACATACACACACACACCACAAAAACAGTTAGTATTTCATGTACACAAAGTACAGTGCATTCGGAAAGTATTCAGACCCCTTTATTTTTTCCACTTTGTTACATTACAGCCTTATTATAAAATGGATTAAATTATTTTGTTCCCCTCATCAACCTACACACAATACCCCTTAATGACAAAGCGAAAACAGGTTTTTAGAAATGTTTGCAAATGTATTAAAAATAAAAAAACAAAAATAACATTTGTACATAAGTATTCAGACCCTTTGCTAAGAGACTCAAAATTGAGCTCAGGTGCATCCTGTTTCCATTGATCATCCTTGAGCTGTTTCTACAACTTGATTGGAGTCCACCTGTGGTAAATTCAATTGATTGGACATGATTTGGAAAGGCACACACCTGTCTATATAAGGTCCCACAGTTGACACTGCATGTCAGAGCAAAAACCAAGCCTTGAGGTCGAAGGAATTGTCCTTAGAGCTTCGAGACAGGATTGTATCGAAGCACAGATCTGGGGAAGGGGACCAAAAAATGTCTGCAGCATTGAAGGTCCCCAAGAACACAGTGGCCTCCATCATTCTTAAATGGAAGAAGTTTGGAACCACCAAAACTCTTCCTAGAGCTGGCAGCCCGGCCAAACTGAGTAATCGGGGGAGAATGGCCTTGGTCACTCTGACAAAGCTCCAAACCTAACCCTAACCCTAACCCTAACCCTTCTAGAAGGAAAACGATCTCTGCAGCGCTCCACCAATCAGGCCTTTATGGTAGAGTGGCCAGACGGAAGCAACTCCTCAGTAAAAGGCACATGACAGCCCGCTTGGAGTTTGCCAAAAGGCACCTAAAGGACTCTCAGACCATGAGAAACAAGATTCTCTGGTCTGATGAAACCAAGATTGAACTCTTTGGTCTGAATGCCAAGCATCACGTCTGGAGGAAACCTGGCACCATCCCTACGGTGAAGCATGGTGGTGGCAGCATCATGCTGTGGGGATATTTTTCAGCGGCAGGGACTGGGAGACTAGTCAGGATTGAGGCAAAGATGAACAGAGTAAAGTACAGAGAGATCCTTGATGAAAACCTGCTCCAGAGCGCTCAGGACCCCAGACTGGTGCAAAGGTTCACCTTCCAACAGGACAACGACCCTAAGCACACAGCCAAGACAACACAGGAGTGGCTTAGGGACAAGTCTCAATGTCCTTGAGTGGCCCAGCCAGAGCCCAGACTTGAACCCGATCGAACATCTCTGGAGACACCTGAAAATAGCTGTGCAGCGACGCTCCCCATCCATCCTGACAGAGCTTGAGAGGATCTGCAGAGAAGAATGGGTGAAACTCCCCAAATACACGTGTGCCAAGCTTGTAGCGTCATACCCAAGAAGACTCAAGGCTGTAATCGCTGTCAAACGTGCTTCAACAAAGTACTGAGTAAAGGGTCTGAATACTTATGTAAATTAGATATTTAGGTTTTTTATTTGTAAGAAATTTGCAAAAATGTCTAAAAACCTGCTTTTGCTTTGTCATTATGGGGTATTGTGTGTAGATTGATGAGGGTAAAAAACGATTTAATCCATTTTAGAATAAGGCTGTAATGTAACAAAATGTGGAAAAGGTCAAGGGGTCTGAATACTTTCCGAATGCACTGTATGCACAACCCCTTATTCAAGCAGGTCACCAGTGCTGGAAACATCTGCCCTACAACATCTGTCCTCTTCAACCTGGGAGTCAACTTCGAGTCTTCTCTGTCCTGTGATGCCCATATAAACCATATTATCCGCTAACATCATGTTTCTATCTAAAAAACATCACCCGGCTCAAACCATCTTTCTCCCAGCCAGATGCAGAGAAACTATTCCACGCCTTTATCTTCTCCCGGATCGACTACAGCTCTGTTCAGGGGCCTTCCAGACAAATCACTTCAGAGGCTACAACTTCTCCAGAATAGTGCTGTCAGAGTCCTGACCAGGACCAAGAACTCAGCCCACATCACAACCATCCTTACTGAACTCACTGGCTACCGGTCAACTAGAGGATTCACTTTAAAATCCTCCTCCTATTGTTTAAAGCCTTGAATGGATTGAGTCCCACCTACATTGCTGGCGCCTCCGACGAAGATGGCGGCCTCGCGACTAGCTCTTAGGAAACTTGGCAGTATTTTGTTTTTGTATGTATTATTTTTTACATTATTAGCTTAGAAAGTGTTTTGTATCATTACATACAGCCGAGGAAAACTATTGGATATCAGAGCGGTGGTAACTCACAAGCATTACGACCAGGAATACGACTTTCCCAAAGCAGATCCTTTGTTTGCTTTCCCCAGGGCAAATGAACTGATTCCAGCGGCTGACCCAAAACATCACTCTCTTGGGATATTCTGTCGAAATCGGTCCAGCCAGATGGGTTCTCAGTTCATCGCGCAGACAGGAATAAATATCTCTCCGGGAAGCAGAAGGGCGGAGGTGTGTGTTTCATGATTAACAACTCATTACTAATTGTAGCAACATACAGGAACTCGAGTCCTTCTGTTCACCCGACCTAAAATATCTCACAATCAAATGCCGACCGTATTATCTCCCAAGATAATTTCGCTGCCAAAATCCTCGACCATTGCTATTCGAACTTCCGGGATGGTTATAAGGCCCTCCCCCGCCCTCCTTTCGGCAAATCTGACCACGACTCCATTTTGCTCCTCCCTTCCTATAGGCAGAAACTCAAACAGGCAGTACCCGTGCTAAGGACTATTCACTACACTGGGTCCTGGACTTCCTGACGGGCCGCCCCCAGGTGGTGAAGGTAGGAAACAACATCTCTACTTTGCTGATCCTCAACACTGGGGCCCCACAAGGGTGCGTGCTCAGCCCCCTCCTGTACTCCCTGTTCACCCATGACTGCGTGGCCAAGCACGCCTTCAACTCAATCATCAAGTTTGCAGATGACACAACAGTAGTAGGCTTGATTATCAACAATGACGAGACAGCCTACAAGGAGGAGGTGAGGGCTCTGGGAGTGTGGTGCCAGGAAAATAACCTCTCACTCAACATCAACAAAACAAAGGAGATGATCGTGGACTTCAGGAAACAGCAGAGGGTGCACCCCCCTATCCACATCGACGGGACCGCAGTGGAGAAGGTGGAAAGCTTCAAGTTCCTTGGCGTACACATCACTGACAAACTGAAATGGTCCACCCACGCAGACAGTGTGGTGAAGAAGGCGCAACAGAGCCTCTTCAACCTCAGGAGCCTGAAGAAATTTGGCTTGACACCTAAGACCCTCACAAACTTTTACAGATGCACAATTGAGAGCATCCTGTCGGGCTGTATCACCGCTTGGTACCGGAACTGCACCGCCCGCAACCGCAGGGCTCTCCAGAGGGTGGTGCGGTCTGCCGAACGCATTACCGAGGGCAAACTACCCGCCCTCCAAGACACATACAGCACCCGATGTCACAGGAAGGCCAAAAAGATCATCAAGGACATCAACCACCTGAGCCACTGTCTGTTCACCCCGCTATCATCCAGAAGGCGAGGTCAGTACAGGTGCATCAAAGCTGGGATCGAGAGAATGAAAAACAGCTTATATCTCAAGGCCATCAGACTGTTAAATAGCCATCACTAGCACATTAGAGGCTGCTGCTGCCTATTGAAATCACTGGCCACTTTAAGAAATGGAACATTAGTCAATTTAATAATGTTTCCATATCTTGCACTACTCATCTCATATGTATATACTGCATTCTATTCTATAATATTCTACTGTATCTTAGTCCATGCCACTCTGTCATTGCTTGTCCATATATGTATATATTCTTAAATTCCATTCCTTACTAGTTTTGTGTGTATTGGGTATATGTTGTGCAATTGTTAGATATTACTGCACTGTCGGAGCTAGAAGCACAAGCATTTCGCTACACCCGCTATAACATCTGCTAAACACGTGTATGTGACAAATAAAATGTGATTTGATTTGACATCAGGGACCTAATTTCTATTAATGAGCCACCTCACACTCTCCAGCAACTCCCCACTGCTTCAAGTCCCCACGTCTCTGAACTATGGGGGACTTCTGCTCCCTTGCCCCTCGCCTATGGAATGCTCTCCCTGACCATCTGAGAGCCACTCCATCAATGGGAACTTTTAAAACGGGCCTTAAAACCCATTTCTCCTGACTGTCTTCTTCTAGTGCTAATCTGGAAATTGCTTTTAGCACCTAGCCTATCTACTGTAGCACCTAGCCTATCTACTGTAGCACCTAGCCTATCTACTGTAGCACCTAGCCTATCTACTGTTGCACCTAGCCTATCTACTGTAGCACCTAGCCTATCTACTGTTGCACCTAGCCTATCTACTGTAGCACCTAGCCTATCTACTGTAGCACCTAGCCTATCTACTGTAGCACCTAGCCTATCTACTGTAGCACCTAGCCTATCTACCGTAGCACCTAGCCTATCTACTGTTGCACCTAGCCTATCTACTGTTGCACCTAGCCTATCTACTGTAGCACCTAGCCTATCTACTATAGCACCTAGCCCTGTAGCACCTAGCCTAGCTACTGTAGCACCTAGCCTATCTACTGTAGCACCTAGCCTATCTACTGTTGCACCTAGCCTATCTACTGTTGCACCTAGCCTATCTACTGTAGCACCTAGCCTATCTACTGTAGCACCTAGCCTATCTACTGTAGCACCTAGCCTATCTACTGTAGCACCTAGCCTATCTACTGTTGCACCTAGCCTATCTACTGTTGCACCTTGCCTATCTACTGTTGCACCTAGCCTATCTACTGTAGCACCTAGCCTATCTACTGTTGCACCTAGCCTATCTACTGTAGCACCTAGCCTATCTACTGTTGCACCTAGCCTATCTACTGTAGCACCTAGCCTATCTACTGTTGCACCTAGCCTAGCTACTGTAGCACCTAGCCTATCTACTGTAGCACCTAGCCTATCTACTGTTGCACCTAGCCTATCTACTGTAGCACCTAGCCTATCTACTGTTGCACCTAGCCTATCTACTGTTGCACCTAGCCTATCTACTGTAGCACCTAGCCTATCTACTGTAGCACCTAGCCTATCTACTGTAGCACCTAGCCTATCTACTGTAGCACCTAGCCTATCTACTGTAGCACCTAGCCTATCTACTGTAGCACCTAGCCTATCTACTGTTGCACCTAGCCTATCTACTGTAGCACCTAGCCTATCTACTATAGCACCTAGCCTAGCTACTGTAGCACCTAGCCTATCTACTGTAGCACCTAGCCTATCTACTGTTGCACCTAGCCTATCTACTGTAGCACCTAGCCTATCTACTGTAGCACCTAGCCTATCTACTGTAGCACCTAGCCTATCTACTGTAGCACCTAGCCTATCTACTGTAGCACCTAGCCTATCTACTGTTGCACCTAGCCTATCTACTGTAGCACCTAGCCTATCTACTATAGCACCTAGCCTATCTACTGTTGCTATTTCCTGCCTGATGTTTTTATAGAAGGTTTTTATTTGATCCTTTGAGATAACACCGTAATGAAAAGCTCTATACAAATTACATGTATTATTATTACTATTACTCACACAATGAGTGAAAGACTCTCCCTCGTCCATGGGCTCATCCAGGATCTGGTGACCCTTGACCTGGAACACACAGACACAGTAAACATAATCAACAACACACAGTAAACATCATCAACAACACACAGTAAACATCATCAACAACACACAGTAAACATAATCAACAACACACAGTAAACATCATCAACAACACACAGTAAACATCATCAACAACACACAGTAAACATCATCAACAACACACAGTAAACATCATCAACAACACACAGTAAACATCATCAACAACACACAGTAAACAACCACGTCAACACAATACAATCACACATCAACATCTACAGAGCTGACACACAACACGATGGGAGTGTTCCATTTAACACGATGGGAGTGTTCCATTTAACACGATGGGAGTGTTCCATTTAACACGATGGGAGTGTTCCATTTAACACGATGGGAGTGTTCCATTTAACACGATGGGAGTGTTCCATTTAACACGATGGGAGTGTTCCATTTAACACGATGGGAGTGTTCCATTTAACACGATGGGAGTGTTCCATTTAACACGATGGGAGTGTTCCATTTTTAAAAACATTTTTAGTCATTTAGCAGACGCTCTTATCCAGAGCAACTTACAGTTAGTGAGTGCATACATTTTTTTGGGCTAAGTCAGTGACAATCGTTGGTGCCCACCTTTCAGAGTGGTGCATTATGGGGATAAAAATTGTCCGACTTCCGCCTACATTAACTTTACAAAAACCATGTGACCAAAGGTCATGCAGTTTTTGATGAAGTTGCTGCAGTTGCTTCTCACCAACTGCACCATTAGCCATCACCTGCATTGTGGAGGGTTAGGGTTAGGGTCAACCAATCATCAGGGTTAAGGTTAGGGTTAGGGTCAACCAATGATAAGGGTGTTTTTGTTTTACCCACGCGAACAGAACCAAAGACATGACTGAAACATGAACCAACTTTGCCGCGATTCATATGTAGACAGTGGATATACAAATGAATGTTATATTTTGAGGCTTTCTCACACCAATTGATAGTACAATGTACACAGACATTTACCGTTTTTAAGTGTGTGATATGGGGCTTTGAGATGTTTATTTCAACATAAATTTTTAAAAAAAAAATATTATTAACTATGGCAACACTGCCATGTTGCACGGAGCATTTGCATTTGTATTTATTATGGATCCCCATTAGTTCCTGCCAAGGCAGCAGCTACTCTTCCTGGGGTTTATTATGGATCCCCATTAGTTCCTGCCAAGGCAGCAGCTACTCTTCCTGGGGTTTATTATGGATCCCCATTAGTTCCTGCCAAGGCAGCAGCTACTCTTCCTGGGGTTTATTATGGATCCCCATTAGTTTCTGCCAAGGCAGCAGCTACTCTTCCTGGGGTTTATTATGGATCCCCATTAGTTCCTGCCAAGGCAGCAGCTACTCTTCCTGGGGTTTATTATGGATCCCCATTAGTTCCTGCCAAGGCAGCAGCTACTCTTCCTGGGGTTTATTATGGATCCCCATTAGTTCCTGCCAAGGCAGCAGCTACTCTTCCTGGGGTTTATTATGGATCCCCATTAGTTCCTGCCAAGGCAGCAGCTACTCTTCCTGGGGTTTATTATGGATCCCCATTAGTTCCTGCCAAGGCAGCAGCTACTCTTCCTGGGGTTTATTATAGATCCCCATTAGTTCCTGCCAAGGCAGCAGCTACTCTTCCTGGGGTTTATTATGGATCCCCATTAGTTCCTGCCAAGGCAGCAGCTACTCTTCCTGGGGTTTATTATGGATCCCCATTAGTTCCTGCCAAGGCAGCAGCTACTCTTCCTGGGGTTTATTATGGATCCCCATTAGTTCCTGCCAAGGCAGCAGCTACTCTTCCTGGGGTTTATTATGGATCCCCATTAGTTCCTGCCAAGGCAGCAGCTACTCTTCCTGGGGTTTATTATGGATCCCCATTAGTTCCTGCCAAGGCAGCAGCTACTCTTCCTGGGGTTTATTATAGATCCCCATTAGTTCCTGCCAAGGCAGCAGCTACTCTTCCTGGGGTTTATTATGGATCCCCATTAGTTCCTGCCAAGGCAGCAGCTACTCTTCCTGGGGTTTATTATGGATCCCCATTAGTTCCTGCCAAGGCAGCAGCTACTCTTCCTGGGGTTTATTATGGATCCCCATTAGTTCCTGCCAAGGCAGCAGCTACTCTTCCTGGGGTCCAGCAACATTAAGGCAGTTATACAATTTTTAAAACATTACAATACATTCACAGATTTCACAACACACTGTGTGCCCTCAGGCCTCTACTCCACTACCACATATCTACAACACAAAATCCATGTGTACGTGTTTGTATAGTGCGTATGTTACCATGTTTGTGTTGCTTCACAGTCCCCGCTGTTCCATAAGGTGTATTTTTATCTGTTTTTTAAAATCTAATTTTACTGCTTGCATCAGTTAACTTGATGTGGAATAGAGTTCCATGTAGTCATGGCTCTATGTACTACTGATGTAGTAGGTCAACCACAACAGTGTCCGACTCTCGGCTGTTGCAGATGCACCTCCCCTGACTTTAGTCTATAGTCGACTGAGTTAGCCTTACAGCCCAAACAGACCGACTGAGTTAGCCTTACACCCCAAACAGACCGACTGAGTTAGCCTTACAGCCCAAACAGACCGACTGAGTTAGCCTTACACCCCAAACAGACCGACTGAGTTAGCCTTACAGCTCAAACAGACCCAATGATGGACTGAGTTAGCCTTACAGCTCAAACAGACCGACTGAGTTAGCCTTACACCCCAAACAGACCGACTGAGTTAGCCTTACAGCTCAAACAGACCCAATGATGGACTGAGTTAGCCTTACAGCTCAAACAGACCGACTGAGTTAGCCTTACAGCTCAGACCCAATGATGGACTGAGTTAGCCTTACAGCCCAAACAGACCCAATGATGGACTGAGTTAGCCTTACAGCTCAAACAGACCCAATGATGGACTGAGTTAGCCTTACAGCCCAAACAGACCCAATGATGGACTGAGTTAGCCTTACAGCTCAAACAGACCCAATGATGGACTGAGTTAGCCTTACAGCCCAAACAGACCCAATGATGGACTGAGTTAGCCTTACAGCTCAAACAGACCCAATGATGGACTGAGTTAGCCTTACAGCCCAAACAGACCCAATGATGGACTGAGTTAGCCTTACAGCTCAAACAGACCGACTGAGTTAGCCTTACAGCCCAAACAGACCCAATGATGGACTGAGTTAGCCTTACAGCTCAAACAGACCCAATGATGGACTGAGTTAGCCTTACAGCTCAAACAGACCGACTGAGTTAGCCTTACAGCTCAGACCCAATGATGGACTGAGTTAGCCTTACAGCCCAAACAGACCCAATGATGGACTGAGTTAGCCTTACAGCCCAAACAGATCGACTGAGTTAGCCTTACAGCCCAAACAGACCGACTGAGTTAGCCTTACAGCTCAAACAGACCGACTGAGTTAGCCTTACAGCCCAAACAGACCGACTGAGTTAGCCTTACAGCTCAAACAGACCGACTGAGTTAGCCTTACAGCTCAACAGACCCAATGACTGAAGCTATGACCCCTGTTATTATGATGTCAGATCAACATTAACACACTGTCCCTGTTTCAGTCTTCACAGCTATACATCTGGAAGGATGAGAGCACTGTTTTCCATAAGTACAATATTTTTTGCCAAAGGAGCTCTATCTTGGTGGCCTCTGGTACATTCTAATGATTCCATCTGAAATACACAGTGAAATGATTGAATACTTTATGGAGTTCACCTCCCAGATTGGAAAAGTTTCTGGATATCAGGACAGCGATTACTCACCTCGTATCAGATGAAGATTTTTTTATTCAACAAGTCGGACGCAAAGGATATTCTACAGACACCCGATAAGGCCCAAATCCCTGTCATTCGCATGAGGAAGAGACATAGATATCGTGGACGTAGGTCGGGGTTCTTTATAAGGATCCGATGGTGAGTGAGTAATCTGCCTCTTCCATCAATCCTATTAGCCAACGTACAATCATTTGAAAACAAAATGGACGACCTAAGATCATGATATCCTACCATTGGGACATAAAAAACGGTAATATCTTATGTTGTGGCTGAACGACGACATGGATAACATACAGCTGGCGGGATATACGCTACATCGGCAGGATAGAACGGCTGACTCCGGTAAGACAAGGGGTGGCGGTCTGTGTATATTTGTAAACAACAGCGGGAGCATAACATCTAATACTAAGGAAGTCTCGAGGTTTTGCTCTCCTGTATTTTCAGTATGAAAATGTATGCCCTCACTAACTGTAAGTCGCTCTGGATAAGAGCGTCTGCTAAATGACTAAAATGTAAAATGTAGAGTATCTCATGATAAGCTGTAGACCACACTATTTACCAAGAGAGTTTTCTATATTTTTCGTAGCCGTCTATTTACCACCACAAACCGATGCTGGCACTAAGATTGCTTATGGCCTTATACAGCTCATTGAGTGCAAACAGGAAAACGCTCATCCAGAGGCAGTGCTCCTAGAGGCCGGGGACTTTAATGCAGGGAAACTTAAATCCGTTTTACCTAATTTCTACCAGCATGTTAAATGTGCAACCAGAGGAGAAAAAAAACCTCTAGACCACCTTTACTCCACACACAGAGACACGTACAAAGCTCTCCCTCACCCTCCATTTGGCAAATCTGGACATAACTCTATCCTCCTGATTCCTGCTTATAAGCAAAAACTAAAGCAGGAAGCACCAGTGACACGGTTAATAAAAAAAGTGGTCAGATGATGCAGATGCTAAGCTACAGGACTGTTTTGCTAGCACAGACTGGAATATGTTCCGGGATTCTTCCGATGGCATTGAGGAGTACACCACATCAGTCACATCAGCTTCATCAATAAGTGCATCGATGACGTCGTCCCCACAGTGACCGTACGTACATACCCCAACCAGAAGCCATGGATTACAGGCAACATCCGCACTGAGCTAAAGGGTAGAGCTGCTGCTTTCAAGGAGCGGGACTCTAACCCGGACGCTTATAAGAAATCACGCTATGCCCTCCAACGAACCATCAAACAGGCAAAGAGTCAATACATGACTAAGACTGAATCGTACTACACTGGCTCTGACGCTCGTCGGAAGGGAAGCACAGCCACGAGCTGCCCAGTGACACAAGCCTACCAGACGAGCTAAATTACTTCTATGCTAGCTTCGAGGCAAGCAACACTGAAGCATGAATGAGAGCATCAGCTGTTCCGGATGAATACGTGATCACGCTCTCTGTATCCGATGTGAGATAGACTTTTAAGCAGGTCAACATTCACAAGGCCGCAGGGCCAGACGGATTACCAGGATGTGTACTTCGAGCATGCGCTGACCAACTGGCAAGTGTCTTCACTGACATTTTTAACCTCTCCCTGTCTGAGTCTGTAATACCAACATGTTTCAAGCAGACCACCATAGTCCCTATGCTCAATAACCCCAAGATAACCTGCCTAAATGACTACCGACCTGTAGCACTCAAGTCTGTAGCCATGAAGTGCTTTCAAAGGCTGGTCATGGCTCACATCAACACCATTATCCCAGAAACCCTAGACCCACTCCAATTTGCATACCACCCCAACAGATCCACAGATGATGCAATCTCTATTGAACTCCACACTGCCCTTTCCCACCTGGACAAGAGGAACACCTACGTGAGAATGCTATTCATTTACTACAGCTCAGCATTCAACACCATAGTGCCCTCAAAGCTCATCACTAAACTAAGGACCCTGGGACTAAACACCTCCCTCTGCAACTGGATCCTGGACTTCCTGACGGGCCGACCCCAGGTGGTAAGGGTAGGTAACAACACATCTGCCACACTAATCCTCAACACGAGGGCCCCTCAGGAGTGCATGCTCAGACCCCTCCTGTACACCCTGTTCACCCATGACTGCATGGCCAGGCACGACTCCAACACCATCATTAAGTTTGCCGACAACGATGAGACAGCCTATAGGGAGGAGGTCAGACACCTGGCCATGTGGTGCCAGGATAACAACCTCTCCCTCAACGTGATCAAGATAAAGGAGATGATTGTGGACTACAGGGGGGGAAAAAGAGGACTGAGCACGCCCCCATTCTCATCGACGGGGCTGTAGTGAAACAGGTTGAGAGCTTCAAGTTCCTTGGTGTCCACATCATCAACAAACTATCATGGTCCAAACACACCAAGACAGTTGTGAAGAAGGCACGACAAAGCCTATTCCCCCTCAGGAGACTGAAAAGATTTGGCATGGGTCCTCAGATCCTCAAAAGGTTCTACAGCTGCACCATCGAGAGCATCCTGACTGGTTGCATCACCGCCTGGTATGGCAACTGCTAGGTTGTCTAGGTCTAAAAGGCTTCTTAACAGCTTCTACCCCCAAGCCATAAGACTCCTGAACAGCTAATCATGGCTACCCGGACTATTTGCATCGTCCCCCCAACCCCACCCCACCCCCTCTTTCACGCTGCTGCTACTCTGTTTATTATCTATGCATAGTCACTTTAACTCTACCCACATGTACATATTACCTCAATTACCTTGACTAACCTGTACCCCCGCACATTGACTATGTACCGGTACCCCCTGTATATAGCCTCCCTACTGTTATTTCACATTGACTCTGTACCGGTACCCCCTGTATATAGCCTCCCTACTGTTATTTCACATTGACTCTGTACCGGTACCCCCTGTATATAGCCTCCCTACTGTTATTTCACATTGACTCTGTTCCGGTACCCCCCCTGTATATAGCCTCCCTACTGTTATTTCACATTGACTCTGTACCGGTACCCCCTGTATATAGCCTCCCTACTGTTATTTCACATTGACTCTGTACCGGTACCCCCTGTATATAGCCTCCCTACTGTTATTTCACATTGACTCTGTACCGGTACCCCCTGTATATAGCCTCCCTACTGTTATTTCACATTGACTCTGTACCGGTACCCCCTGTATATAGCCTCTCTACTGTTATTTCACATTGACTCTGTACCGGTATCCCTGTATATAGCCTCCCTACTGTTATTTCACATTGACTCTGTACCGGTACCCCTGTATATAGCCTCCCTACTGTTATTACACATTGACTCTGTACGGTACCCCTGTATATAGCCTCCTACTGTTATTTCACATTGACTCTGTACCGGTACCCCCTGTATATAGCCTCCCTACTGTTATTTCACATTGACTCTGTCCCGGTACCCCCTGTATATAGCCTCCCTACTGTTATTTTATTTTACTGCCGCTCTTCCATTTTTTTATTTTATTTTTTTACTTATCTATTTTTTACTGAACACATTTTTTCTTAAAACTGCATTGTTGGTTAAGGGCTTGTAAGTAAGCATTTAACTGTAAGGTCTACACCTGTTGTATTCAGCAAATAAAATGTGGCAAATAAAATGGGATTTGATTTTACTATATGATCAGGATTATTTTATAAGAAAGAAAACAAACATTTAACCAGTCTTCTCTTGAGATTAAAGTCTTATTTACAGTTTTATGTATTGACACAATGATGTTTGTCCCTCAAATTGTGTATTTTATTAAAACAGAAATGAAATAAATAGCCCACATTATCTTGAAAAATATGACTAACGGTACACCAGCATCCATCCTCTACCAGGTACACCAGCCTCTACTAGATACATCAGCCTCTACTAGATACACCAGCCTCTACTAGATACACCAGCCTCTACTAGATACATCAGCCTCTACTATCCTCTACCAGATACACCAGCCTCTACTATCCTCTACCAGATACACCAGCCTCTACTAGATACACCAGCCTCTACTATCCTCTACCAGATACACCAGCCTCTACTATCCTCTACCAGATACACCAGCCTCTACCAGATACACCAGCCTCTACTATCCTCTGCCAGATACACCAGCCTCTACTATCCTCTACCAGATACACCAGCCTCTACTATCATCTACCAGATACACCAGCCTCTACTATCCTCTACCAGATACACCATCCTCTACTATCCTCTACTAGATACACCAGCCTCTACTATCCTCTACCAGATACACCAGCCTCTACTATCCTCTACCAGATACACCAGCCTCTACTATCCTCTACCAGATACACCAGCCTCTACTATCATCTACCAGATACACCAGCCTCTACTATCCTCTACTAGATACACCAGCCTCTACCAGATACACTATCCTCTACCAGATACACCAGCCTCTACTATCATCTACCAGATACACCAGCCTCTACTATCCTCTACTAGATACACCAGCCTCTACCAGATACACTATCCTCTACTAGATACACCAGCCTCTACTATCCCTCTACCAGGTACACCAGCCTCTACTATCCTCTACCAGATACACCAGCATCTACTATCCTCTACCAGGTACACCAGCCTCTACTAGATACACCAGCCTCTACTATCCTCTACCAGATACACCAGCCTCTACTATCCTCTACCAGATACACCAGCCTCTACTAGATACACCAGCCTCTACTATCCTCTACCAGATACACCAGCCTCTACTATCCTCTACCAGATACACCAGCCTCTACCAGATACACCAGCCTCTACTATCCTCTGCCAGATACACCAGCCTCTACTATCCTCTACCAGATACACCAGCCTCTACTATCATCTACCAGATACACCAGCCTCTACTATCCTCTACCAGATACACCATCCTCTACTAGATACACCAGCCTCTACTATCCTCTACCAGATACACCAGCCTCTACTATCCTCTACCAGATACACCAGCCTCTACTATCCTCTACCAGATACACCAGCCTCTACTATCATCTACCAGATACACCAGCCTCTACTATCCTCTACTAGATACACCAGCCTCTACCAGATACACTATCCTCTACTAGATACACCAGCCTCTACTATCCTCTACCAGATACACCATCCTCTACTATCATCTACCAGATACACCAGCCTCTACTATCCTCTACCAGATACACCATCCTCTACTATCCTCTACTAGATACACCAGCCTCTACTATCCTCTACCAGATACACCAGCCTCTACCAGATACACCAGCCTCTACCAGATACACCAGCCTCTACCAGATACACCAGCCTCTACCAGATACACCAGCCTCTACTATCCTCTACCAGATACACCAGCCTCTACCAGATACACCAGGCTCTACCAGATACACCAGTCTCTACTATCCTCTACCAGATACACCAGCCTCTACTATCCTCTACCAGATACACCAGCCTCTACTAGATACACCAGCCTCTACCAGATACACCAGGCTCTACTATCCTCTACCAGATACACCAGCCTCTACTATCCTCTACCAGATACACCAGCCTCTACTATCCTCTACCAGATACACCAGCCTCTACTATCCTCTACCAGATACACCAGCCTCTACTATCATCTACCAGATACACCAGCCTCTACTATCCTCTACTAGATACACCAGCCTCTACCAGATACACTATCCTCTACCAGATACACCAGCCTCTACTATCATCTACCAGATACACCAGCCTCTACTATCCTCTACTAGATACACCAGCCTCTACCAGATACACTGTCCTCTACTAGATACACCAGCCTCTACTATCCTCTACCAGGTACACCAGCCTCTACTAGATACACCAGCCTCTACTATCCTCTACCAGATACACCAGCATCTACTATCCTCTACCAGGTACACCAGCCTCTACTAGATACACCAGCCTCTACTATCCTCTACCAGATACACCAGCCTCTACTATCCTCTACCAGATACACCAGCCTCTACTAGATACACCAGCCTCTACTATCCTCTACCAGATACACCAGCCTCTACTATCCTCTACCAGATACACCAGCCTCTACCAGATACACCAGCCTCTACTATCCTCTGCCAGATACACCAGCCTCTACTATCCTCTACCAGATACACCAGCCTCTACTATCATCTACCAGATACACCAGCCTCTACTATCCTCTACCAGATACACCATCCTCTACTAGATACACCAGCCTCTACTATCCTCTACCAGATACACCAGCCTCTACTATCCTCTACCAGATACACCAGCCTCTACTATCCTCTACCAGATACACCAGCCTCTACTATCATCTACCAGATACACCAGCCTCTACTATCCTCTACTAGATACACCAGCCTCTACCAGATACACTATCCTCTACTAGATACACCAGCCTCTACTATCCTCTACCAGATACACCATCCTCTACTATCATCTACCAGATACACCAGCCTCTACTATCCTCTACCAGATACACCATCCTCTACTATCCTCTACTAGATACACCAGCCTCTACTATCCTCTACCAGATACACCAGCCTCTACCAGATACACCAGCCTCTACCAGATACACCAGCCTCTACCAGATACACCAGCCTCTACCAGATACACCAGCCTCTACTATCCTCTACCAGATACACCAGCCTCTACCAGATACACCAGGCTCTACCAGATACACCAGTCTCTACTATCCTCTACCAGATACACCAGCCTCTACTATCCTCTACCAGATACACCAGCCTCTACTAGATACACCAGCCTCTACCAGATACACCAGGCTCTACTATCCTCTACCAGATACACCAGCCTCTACTATCCTCTACCAGATACACCAGCCTCTACTATCCTCTACCAGATACACCAGCCTCTACTATCCTCTACCAGATACACCAGCCTCTACTATCCTCTACCAGATACACCAGCCTCTACCAAATACACCAGCCTCTACTATCCTCTACCAGATACACCAGCCTCTACCAGATACACCAGCCTCTACTACCCTCTACCAGATACACCAGCCTCTACTATCCTCTACCAGATACACCAGCCTCTACTATCCTCTACCAGATACACCAGCCTCTACTATCCTCTACCAGATACACCAGCATCTACTATTCTCTACCAGATACACCAGCCTCTACCAGATACACCAGCCTCTACCAGATACACCAGCCTCTACCAGATACACCAGCCTCTACTATCCTCTACCAGATACACCAGCCTCTACCAGATACACCAGGCTCTACCAGATACACCAGTCTCTACTATCCTCTACCAGATACACCAGCCTCTACTATCCTCTACCAGATACACCAGCCTCTACCAGATACACCAGCCTCTACTATCCTCTGCCAGATACACCAGCCTCTACTATCATCTACCAGATACACCAGCCTCTACTATCCTCTACCAGATACACCATCCTCTACTATCCTCTACTAGATACACCAGCCTCTACTATCCTCTACCAGATACACCAGCCTCTACTATCCTCTACCAGATACACCAGCCTCTACTATCCTCTACCAGATACACCAGCCTCTACTATCATCTACCAGATACACCAGCCTCTACTATCCTCTACTAGATACACCAGCCTCTACCAGATACACTATCCTCTACTAGATACACCAGCCTCTACTATCCTCTACCAGATACACCATCCTCTACTATCATCTACCAGATACACCAGCCTCTACTATCCTCTACCAGATACACCATCCTCTACTATCCTCTACTAGATACACCAGCCTCTACTATCCTCTACCAGATACACCAGCCTCTACCAGATACACCAGCCTCTACCAGATACACCAGCCTCTACCAGATACACCAGCCTCTACCAGATACACCAGCCTCTACTATCCTCTACCAGATACACCAGCCTCTACCAGATACACCAGGCTCTACCAGATACACCAGTCTCTACTATCCTCTACCAGATACACCAGCCTCTACTATCCTCTACCAGATACACCAGCCTCTACTAGATACACCAGCCTCTACCAGATACACCAGGCTCTACTATCCTCTACCAGATACACCAGCCTCTACTATCCTCTACCAGATACACCAGCCTCTACTATCCTCTACCAGATACACCAGCCTCTACTATCCTCTACCAGATTCACCAGCCTCTACCAGATACACCAGTCTCTACTATCCTCTACCAGATACACCAGCCTCTACTATCCTCTACCAGATACACCAGCCTCTACCAAATACACCAGCCTCTACTATCCTCTACCAGATACACCAGCCTCTACCAGATACACCAGCCTCTACTACCCTCTACCAGATACACCAGCCTCTACTATCCTCTACCAGATACACCAGCCTCTACTATCCTCTGCCATATACACCAGCCTCTACTATCATCTACCAGATACACCAGCCTCTACTATCCTCTACCAGATACACCATCCTCTACTATCCTCTACTAGATACACCAGCCTCTACTATCCTCTACCAGATACACCAGCCTCTACTATCCTCTACCAGATACACCAGCCTCTACTATCCTCTACCAGATACACCAGCCTCTACTATCATCTACCAGATACACCAGCCTCTACTATCCTCTACTAGATACACCAGCCTCTACCAGATACACTATCCTCTACTAGATACACCAGCCTCTACTATCCTCTACCAGATTCACCAGCCTCTACCAGATACACCAGCCTCTACTATCCTCTACCAGATACACCAGCCTCTACTATCCTCTACCAGATACACCAGCCTCTACCAAATACACCAGCCTCTACTATCCTCTACCAGATACACCAGCCTCTACCAGATACACCAGCCTCTACTACCCTCTACCAGATACACCAGCCTCTACTATCCTCTACCAGATACACCAGCCTCTACTATCCTCTGCCAGATACACCAGCCTCTACTATCATCTACCAGATACACCAGCCTCTACTATCCTCTACCAGATACACCATCCTCTACTAGATACACCAGCCTCTACTATCCTCTACCAGATACACCAGCCTCTACTATCCTCTACCAGATACACCAGCCTCTACTATCCTCTACCAGATACACCAGCCTCTACTATCATCTACCAGATACACCAGCCTCTACTATCCTCTACTAGATACACCAGCCTCTACCAGATACACTATCCTCTACTAGATACACCAGCCTCTACTATCCTCTACCAGATACACCATCCTCTACTATCATCTACCAGATACACCAGCCTCTACTATCCTCTACCAGATACACCATCCTCTACTATCCTCTACTAGATACACCAGCCTCTACTATCCTCTACCAGATACACCAGCCTCTACCAGATACACCAGCCTCTACCAGATACACCAGCCTCTACCAGATACACCAGCCTCTACCAGATACACCAGCCTCTACCAGATACACCAGCCTCTACTATCCTCTACCAGATACACCAGCCTCTACCAGATACACCAGGCTCTACCAGATACACCAGTCTCTACTATCCTCTACCAGATACACCAGCCTCTACTATCCTCTACCAGATACACCAGCCTCTACTAGATACACCAGCCTCTACCAGATACACCAGGCTCTACTATCCTCTACCAGATACACCAGCCTCTACTATCCTCTACCAGATACACCAGCCTCTACTATCCTCTACCAGATACACCAGCCTCTACTATCCTCTACCAGATTCACCAGCCTCTACCAGATACACCAGCCTCTACTATCCTCTACCAGATACACCAGCCTCTACTATCCTCTACCAGATACACCAGCCTCTACCAAATACACCAGCCTCTACTATCCTCTACCAGATACACCAGCCTCTACCAGATACACCAGCCTCTACTACCCTCTACCAGATACACCAGCCTCTACTATCCTCTACCAGATACACCAGCCTCTACTATCCTCTACCAGATACACCAGCCTCTACTATCCTCTACCAGATACACCAGCATCTACTATTCTCTACCAGATACACCAGCCTCTACCAGATACACCAGCCTCTACTATCCTCTACCAGATACACCAGCCTCTACTATCCTCTACCAGATACACCAGCCTCTACCAGATACACCAGCCTCTACTATCCTCTACCAGATACACCAGCCTCTACCAGATACACCAGCCTCTATTCTCAACCAGATACACCAGCCTCTACTATCCTCTACCAGATACACCAGACTCTACTATCCTCTACCAGATACGCCAGCCTCTACCAGATACACCATCCTCTAATATCCTCTACCAGATACACCAGCCTCTATTCTCTACCAGATACACCAGCCTCTATCCTCAACCAGATACACCAGCCTCTATCCTCTACCAGATACACCAGCCTCTACCAGATACACCATCCTCTACCAGATACACCAGCCTCTACCAGATACACCAGCCTCTATTCTCTACCAGATACACCAGCCTCTACCAGATACACCAGCCTCTACCAGATACACAAGCCTCTACCAGATACACCAGCCTCTATTCTCTACTAGATATACCAGCCTCTACCAGATAATCCAGCCTCTACCAGATACACCAGCCTCTACTATCTTCTACCAGATTCACCAGCCTCTATCCTCTACCAGATACACCAGCCTCTACCAGATACACCAGCCTCTATTCTCTACTAGATAAACCAACCTCTACCAGATACACCAGCCTCTACCAGATACACCAGCCTCTACTAGATACACCAGCCTCTACCAGATACACCAGCCTCTACCAGATACACCAGCCTCTACTAGATACACCAGCCTCTACTATCCTCTACCAGATACACCAGCCTCTACCAGATACACCAGCCTCTACTATCCTCTACCAGATACACCAGCCTATACCAGATACACCAGCCTCCACCAGATACACCATCCTCTACCAGATACACCAGCCTCTACCAGATACACCATCCTCTACTAGATACACCAGCCTCTACCAGATACACCAGCCTCTACCAGATACACCAGCCTCTACCAGATACACCAGCCTCTACTAGATACACCAGCCTCTACCAGATACACTATCCTCTACTAGATACACCAGCCTCTACCAGATACACTATCCTCTACTAGATACACCAGCCTCTACCAGATACACTATCCTCTACTAGATACACCAGCCTCTACTATCCTCTACTAGATACACCAGACTCTACCAGATACACCAGCCTCTATTCTCTACTAGATACACCAGCCTCTACCAGATACACCAGTCTCTACCAGACACACCAGCCTCTATTCTCTAGTAGATACACCAGCCTCTACCAGATACGCCAGCCTCTACCAGATACACCATCCTCTAATATCCTCTACCAGATACACCAGCCTCTATTCTCTACCAGATACACCAGCCTCTATCCTCTACCAGATACACCAGCCTCTATCCTCTACCAGATACACCAGCCTCTACCAGATACACCATCCTCTACCAGATACACCAGCCTCTACCAGATACACCAGCCTCTATTCTCTACCAGATACACCAGCCTCTACCAGATACACCAGCCTCTACCAGATACACAAGCCTCTACCAGATACACCAGCCTCTATTCTCTACTAGATATACCAGCCTCTACCAGATAATCCAGCCTCTACCAGATACACCAGCCTCTACTATCTTCTACCAGATTCACCAGCCTCTATCCTCTACCAGATACACCAGCCTCTACCAGATACACCAGCCTCTATTCTCTACTAGATACACCAACCTCTACCAGATACACCAGCCTCTACCAGATACACCAGCCTCTACTAGATACACCAGCCTCTACCAGATACACCAGCCTCTACCAGATACACCAGCCTCTACTAGATACACCAGCCTCTACTATCCTCTACCAGATACACCAGCCTCTACCAGATACACCAGCCTCTACTATCCTCTACCAGATACACCAGCCTCTACCAGATACACCAGCCTCCACCAGATACACCATCCTCTACCAGATACACCAGCCTCTACTAGATACACCAGCATCTACCATATACACTATCCTCTACTAGATACACCAGCCTCTACCAGATACACCAGCCTCTACCAGATACAACAGCCTCTACTAGATACACCAGCCTCTACCAGATACACTATCCTCTACTAGATACACCAGCCTCTACCAGATACACTATCCTCTACTAGATACACCAGCCTCTACCAGATACACTATCCTCTACTAGATACACCAGCCTCTACTATCCTCTACTAGATACACCAGACTCTACCAGATACACCAGCCTCTATTCTCTACTAGATACACCAGCCTCTACCAGATACACCAGCCTCTACCAGACACACCAGCCTCTATTCTCTAGTAGATACACCAGCCTCTACCAGATACACCAGCCTCTACTATCCTCTACCAGATACACCAGCCTCTACCAGATACACCAGCCTCTACTATCCTCAACCAGATACAGCCTCTACCAGATAAACCAGCTTCTACCAGATACACCAGCCTCTACCAGATACACCAGCCTCTACCAGATACACTATCCTCTACTAGATACACCAGCCTCTACCAGATGCAGTATCCTCTACTAGATACACCAGCCTCTACCAGATGCAGTATCCTCTACTAGATACACCAGCCTCTACCAGATACACTATCCTCTACTATCCTCTACCTGATACACTATCCTCTACTAGATACACCAGCCTCTACCAGATACACTATCCTCTACTAGATACACCAGCCTCTACCAGATACACTATCCTCTACCAGATACACCAGTCTCTACCAGATACACTATCCTCTACTAGATACACCAGCCTCTACCAGATACACTATCCTCTACTAGATACACCAGCCTCTACCAGATACACTATCCTCTACTAGATACACCAGCCTCTACCAGATACACTATCCTCTACTAGATACACCAGCCTCTACCAGATACACTATCCTCTACTAGATACACCAGCCTCTACCAGATACACTATCCTCTACTAGATACACCAGCCTCTACCAGATACACTATCCTCTACTAGATACACCAGCCTCTACTAGATACACCAGCCTCTACCAGATGCAGTATCCTCTACTAGATACACCAGCCTCTACCAGATACACTATCCTCTACTATCCTCTACCAGATACACTATCCTCTACTATCCTCTACCAGATACACTATCCTCTACTAGATACACCAGTCTCTACCAGATACACTATCCTCTACTAGATACACCAGCCTCTAACAGATACACTATCCTCTACCAGATACACCAGTCTCTACCAGATACACTATCCTCTACTAGATACACCAGCCTCTACCAGATACACTATCCTCTACTAGATACACCAGCCTCTACTATCCTCTACTAGATACACCAGCCTCTACCAGATACACCAGCCTCTACTATCCTCTATTAGCTACACCAGCCTCTACCAGATACACCAGCCTCTACTATCCTCTACTAGATACACCAGCCTCTACCAGATACACCAGCCTCTACTAGATACACCAGCCTCTACCAGATACACTATCCTCTACTAGATACACCAGCCTCTACCAGATACAATATCCTCTACCAGATACACTATCCTCTACCAGATACACTATCCTCTACCAGATACACCAGCCTCTACCAGATACACTAGCCTCTACCAGATACACTATCCTCTACTAGATACACCAGCCTCTACCAGATACACTATCCTCTACTAGATACACCAGCCTCTACCAGATACACTATCCTCTACTAGATACACCAGCCTCGCCAGATACACCAGCCTCTACCAGATACACTATCCTCTACTAGATACACCAGCCTCTACCAGATACACTATCCTCTACTAGATACACCAGCCTCTACCAGATACACTATCCTCTACTAGATACACCAGCCTCTACCAGATACACTATCCTCTACTAGATACACCAGCCTCTACCAGATACACTATCCTCTACTAGATACACCAGCCTCTACTATCCTCTACTAGATACACCAGCCTCTACCAGATGCAGTATCCTCTACTAGATACACCAGCCTCTACCAGATACACTATCCTCTACTATCCTCTACCAGATACACTATCCTCTACTATCCTCTACCAGATACACTATCCTCTACTAGATACACCAGTCTCTACCAGATACACTATCCTCTACTAGATACACCAGCCTCTAACAGATACACTATCCTCTACCAGATACACCAGTCTCTACCAGATACACTATCCTCTACTAGATACACCAGCCTCTACCAGATACACTATCCTCTACTAGATACACCAGCCTCTACTATCCTCTACTAGATACACCAGCCTCTACCAGATACACCAGCCTCTACTATCCTCTATTAGCTACACCAGACTCTACCAGATACACCAGCCTCTACTATCCTCTACTAGATACACCAGCCTCTACCAGATACACCAGCCTCTACTAGATACACCAGCCTCTACCAGATACACTATCCTCTACTAGATACACCAGCCTCTACCAGATACAATATCCTCTACCAGATACACTATCCTCTACCAGATACACTATCCTCTACCAGATACACCAGCCTCTACTATCCTCTACTAGATACACCAGCCTCTACCAGATACACCAGCCTCTACTAGATACACCAGCCTCTACCAGATACACTATCCTCTACTAGATACACCAGCCTCTACCAGATACAATATCCTCTACCAGATACACTATCCTCTACCAGATACACTATCCTCTACCAGATACACCAGCCTCTACCAGATACACTATCCTCTACTAGATACACCAGCCTCTACCAGATACACTATCCTCTACTAGATACACCAGCCTCTACCAGATACACTATCCTCTACTAGATACACCAGCCTCGCCAGATACACCAGCCTCTACCAGATACACTATCCTCTACCAGATACACCAGCCTCTACCAAATACACTATCCTCTACTAGATACACCAGCCTCTACCAGATACAATATCCTCTACTAGATACACCAGACTCTACCAGATACACCAGCCTCTACTATCCTCTACCAGATACACCAGCCTCTACTAGATACACCAGCCTCTACCAGATACACCATCCTCTACCAGATACACCAGCCTCTACCAGATACACCAGCCTCTACCAGATACACCAGCCTCTACTATCCTCTACCAGATACACCAGCCTCTACCAGATACACCATCCTCTACTAGATACACCAGCCTCTACCAGATACACCAGCCTCTACCAGATACATCATCCTCTACCAGATACACCAGCCTCTACTAGATACACCAGCCTCTACCAGATACACCAGCCTCTACCAGATACACCAGCCTCTACCAGATACACCATCCTCTACTAGATACACCAGCCTCTACCAGATACACTATCCTCTACTAGATACACCAGCCTCTACCAGATACACTATCCTCTACCAGATACACCAGCCTCTACCAGATACACTATCCTCTACTAGATACACCAGCCTCTACCAGATACACTATCATCTACTAGATACACCAGCCTCTACCAGATACACCATCCTCTACTAGATACACCAGCCTCTACCAGATACACTATCCTCTACTAGATACACCAGCCTCTACCAGATACACTATCCTCTACTAGATACACCAGCCTCTACCAGATACACTATCCTCTACTAGATACACCAGCCTCTACCAGATACACTATCCTCTACTAGATACACCAGTCTCTACCAGATACACCAGCCTCTACCAGATACACTATACTCTACTAGATACACCAGCCTCTACTATCCTCTACTAGATACACCAGCCTCTACCAGATACACCAGCCTCTACCAGATACACCAGCCTCTACCAGATACACCAGCCTCTACCCGATACACTAGCCTCTACCAGATACACTATCCTCTACTAGATACACCAGCCTCTACCAGATACACTATCCTCTACTAGATACACCAGCCTCTACCAGATACACTATCCTCTACTAGATACACCAGCCTCGCCAGATACACCAGCCTCTACCAGATACACTATCCTCTACCAGATACACCAGCCTCTACCAAATACACTATCCTCTACTAGATACACCAGCCTCTACCAGATACAATATCCTCTACTAGATACACCAGCCTCTACCAGATACACCAGCCTCTACTATCCTCTACCAGATACACCAGCCTCTACTAGATACACCAGCCTCTACCAGATACACCATCCTCTACCAGATACACCAGCCTCTACCAGATACACCAGCCTCTACCAGATACACCAGCCTCTACCAGATACACCAGCCTCTACTATCCTCTACCAGATACACCAGCCTCTACCAGATACACCACCCTCTACTAGATACACCAGCCTCTACCAGATACACCAGCCTCTACCAGATACACCAGCCTCTACTAGATACACCAGCCTCTACCAGATACACCAGCCTCTACCAGATACACCAGCCTCTACCAGATACACCAGCCTCTACCAGATACACCATCCTCTACTAGATACACCAGCCTCTACCAGATACACTATCCTCTACTAGATACACCAGCCTCTACCAGATACACTATCCTCTACCAGATACACCAGCCTCTACCAGATACACTATCCTCTACTAGATACACCAGCCTCTACCAGATACACTATCATCTACTAGATACACCAGCCTCTACCAGATACACCATCCTCTACTAGATACACCAGCCTCTACCAGATACACTATCCTCTACTAGATACACCAGCCTCTACCAGATACACTATCCTCTACTAGATACACCAGCCTCTACTATCCTCTACTAGATACACCAGCCTCTACCAGATACACTATCCTCTACTAGATACACCAGCCTCTACCAGATACACTATCCTCTACTAGATACACCAGTCTCTACCAGATACACCAGCCTCTACCAGATACACTATACTCTACTAGATACACCAGCCTCTACTATCCTCTACTAGATACACCAGCCTCTACCAGATACACCAGCCTCTACCAGATACACCAGCCTCTACCAGATACACCAGCCTCTACCAGATACACTATCCTCTACTAGATAAACCAGCCTCTACCAGATACACTATCCTCTACTATCCTCTACCAGATACACCAGCCTCTACCAGATACATCAGCCTCTACCAGATACACCAGCCTCTACCAGATACACCAGCCTCTACCAGATACACCAGCCTCTACCAGATACACTATCCTCTACCAGATACACTATCCTCTACTAGATACACCAGCCTCTACCAGATACACTATCCTCTACTAGATACACCAGCCTCTACCAGATACACTATCCTCTACTAGATACACCAGACTCTACCAGATACACTATCCTCTACTAGATACACCAGCCTCTACCAGATACACTATCCTCTACTAGATACACCAGCCTCTACCAGATACACTATCCTCTACCAGATACACCAGCCTCTACCAGATACACCAGCCTCTACCAGATACACTATCCTCTACCAGATACACTATCCTCTACCAGATACACTATCCTCTACTAGATACACCAGCCTCTACTATCCTCTACCAGATACACCAGCCTCTACCAGATACACCAGCCTCTACCAGATACACCAGCCTCTACCAGATACACCAGCCTCTACCAGATACACTATCCTCTACTAGATACACCAGCCTCTACCAGATACACTATCCTCTACCAGATACACTATCCTCTACCAGATACACTATCCTCTACCAGATACACCAGCCTCTACTATCCTCTACTAGATACACCAGCCTCTACCAGATACACCAGCCTCTACCAGATACACCAGCCTCTACCAGATACACCAGCCTCTACTAGATAAACCAGCCTCTACCAGATACACTATCCTCTACCAGATACACTAGCCTCTACCAGATACACCAGCCTCTACCAGATACACTATCCTCTACTAGATACACCAGCCTCTACCAGATACACTATCCTCTACTAGATACACCAGCCTCTACCAGATACACTATCCTCTACCAGATACACCAGCCTCTACCAGATACACTATCCTCTACTAGATACACCAGCCTCTACCAGATACACTATCCTCTACCAGATACACTATCCTCTACTAGATACACCAGCCTCTACCAGATACACTATCCTCTACTAGATACACCAGCCTCTACCAGATACACTATCCTCTACTAGATACACCAGCCTCTACCAGATACACTATCCTCTACTATCCTCTACCAGATACACCAGCCTCTACTAGATACACTATCCTCTACTATCCTCTACTATCCTCTACCAGATACACTATCCTCTACTAGATACAACAGCCTCTACCAGATACACCAGCCTCTACTATCCTCTACCAGATACACCAGCCTCTACCAGATACACTATCCTCTACTATCCTCTACCAGATACACTATCCTCTACTAGATACACCAGCCTCTACCAGATACACCAGCCTCTACTATCCTCTACCAGATACACCAGCCTCTACCAGATACACTATCCTCTACTAGATACACCAGCCTCTACCAGATACACTATCCTCTACTAGATACACCATCCTCTACCAGATACACCAGCCTCTACTAGATACACCAGCCTCTACTAGATACACCAGCCTCTACCAGATACACCAGCCTCTACCAGATACACCAGCCTCTACCAGATACACTATCCTCTACTAGATACACCAGCCTCTACCAGATACACTATCCTCTACTAGATACACCAGCCTCTACCAGATACACTATCCTCTACTAGATACACCAGCCTCTACTATCCTCTACCAGAAACACCAGCCTCTACCAGATACACCAGCACCAGCCTCTACCAGATACACTATCCTCTACTAGATACACCATCCTCTACCAGATACACCAGCCTCTACCAGATACACTATCCTCTACCAGAAACACCAGCCTCTACCAGATACACCAGCACCAGCCTCTACCAGATACACCAGCCTCTACTAGATACACCAGCCTCTACCAGATACACCAGCCTCTACCAGATACACTATCCTCTACTAGATACACCAGCCTCTACTATCCTCTACTAGATACACCAGCCTCTACCAGATACACTATCCTCTACTAGATACACCAGCCTCTACCAGATACACTATCCTCTACTAGATACACCAGCCTCTACCAGATACACTATCCTCTACTAGATACACCAGCCTCTACTATCCTCTACCAGAAACACCAGCCTCTACCAGATACACCAGCACCAGCCTCTACCAGATACACTATCCTCTACTAGATACACCATCCTCTACCAGATACACCAGCCTCTACCAGATACACTATCCTCTACTAGATACACCAGCCTCTACCAGATACACCATCCTCTACTAGATACACCAGCCTCTACCAGATACACTATCCTCTACTAGATACACCAGCCTCTACCAGATACACTATCCTCTACCAGATACACCAGCCTCTACCAGATACACTATCCTCTACTAGATACACCAGCCTCTACCAGATACACTATCCTCTACCAGATACACTATCCTCTACCAGATACACTATCCTCTACCAGATACACCAGCCTCTACCAGATACACCAGCCTCTACCAGATACACCAGCCTCTACCTGATAAACCAGCCTCTACTAGATACACCAGCCTCTACTAGATACACCAGCCTCTACCAGATACACCAGCCTCTACCAGATAGACTATCCTCTACTAGATACACCAGCCTCTACTATCCTCTACTAGATACACCAGCCTCTACCAGATACACCAGCCTCTACCAAATACACTATCCTCTACTAGATACACCAGCCTCTACCAGATACACTATTCCCTACTAGATACACCAGCCTCTACCAGATACACCAGCCTCTACTAGATACACCAGCCTCTACCAGATACACCAGCCTCTACCAGATACACTATCCTCTACTAGATACACCAGCCTCTACTATCCTCTACTAGATACACCAGCCTCTACCAGATACACTATCCTCTACTAGATACACCAGGCTCTACCAGATACACTATCCTCTACTAGATACACCAGCCTCTACCAGATACACCAGCCTCTACCAGATACACCAGCCTCTACTAGATACACCAGCCTCTACTAGATACACCAGCCTCTACCAGATACACCAGCCTCTACCAGATACACTATCCTCTACCAGATACACCAGCCTCTACCAGATACACCAGCCTCTACCAGATACACCAGCCTCTACCAGATACACCAGCCTCTACCAGATACACCAGCCTCTACCAGATACACCATCCTCTACTAGATACACCAGACTCTACCAGATACACCATCCTCTACCAGATACACTATCCTCTACCAGATACACCAGCCTCTACCAGATACACCAGCCTCTACCAGATACACCAGCCTCTACCAGATACACCAGCCTCTACCAGATACACCAGCCTCTACCAGATACACCAGCCTCTACCAAATACACTATCCTCTACCAGATACACTATCCTCTACCAGATACACTATCCTCTACTAGATACACCAGCCTCTACCAGATACACCAGCCTCTACCAGATACACTATCCTCTACTAGATACACCAGACTCTACCAGATACACTATCCTCTACTAGATACACCAGCCTCTACCAGATACACTATCCTCTACTAGATACACCAGCCTCTACCAGATACACCAGCCTCTACCAAATACACTATCCTCTACTAGATACACCAGCCTCTATCCTCTACCAGATACACCAGCCTCTACCAGATACACTATCCTCTACCAGATACACCAACCTCTACCAGATACTCTATCCTCTACCAGATACACTATCCTCTACTAGATACACCATCCTCTACCAGATACACCAGCCTCTACCAGATACACCAGCCTCTACCAGATACACCAGCCTCTACCTGATACACCAGCCTCTACCAAATACACTATCCTCTACTAGATACACCAGCCTCTACTATCCTCTACCAGATACACCACCCTCTACCAGATACACTATCCTCTACTAGATACACCAGCCTCTACTATCCTCTACCAGATACACCACCCTCTACCAGATACACTATCCTCTACTAGATACACCAGCCTCTACCAGATACACTATCCTCTACTAGATACACCAGCCTCTACTATCCTCTACCAGATACACCAGCCTCTACCAGATACACTATCCTCTACCAGATACACCAGCCTCTACCAGATACACCATCCTCTACTAGATACACCAGACTCTACCAGATACACTATCCTCTACCAGATACACCAGCCTCTACCAGATACACCAGCCTCTACCAGATACACCAGCCTCTACCAGATACACCAGCCTCTACCAGATACACCAGCCTCTACCAGATACACCAGCCTCTACCAGATACACCAGCCTCTACCAAATACACTATCCTCTACCAGATACACTATCCTCTACTAGATACACCAGCCTCTACCAGATACACCAGCCTCTACCAGATACACTATCCTCTACTAGATACACCAGACTCTACCAGATACACTATCCTCTACTAGATACACCAGCCTCTACCAGATACACTATCCTCTACTAGATACACCAGCCTCTACCAGATACACCAGCCTCTACCAAATACACTATCCTCTACTAGATACACCAGCCTCTATCCTCTACCAGATACACCAGCCTCTACCAGATACACTATCCTCTACCAGATACACCAACCTCTACCAGATACTCTATCCTCTACCAGATACTCTATCCTCTACTAGATACACCATCCTCTACCAGATACACCAGCCTCTACCAGATACACCAGCCTCTACCAGATACACCAGCCTCTACCAGATACACCAGCCTCTACCAAATACACTATCCTCTACTAGATACACCAGCCTCTACTATCCTCTACCAGATACACCACCCTCTACCAGATACACTATCCTCTACTAGATACACCAGCCTCTACTATCCTCTACCAGATACACCACCCTCTACCAGATACACTATCCTCTACTAGATACACCAGCCTCTACCAGATACACTATCCTCTACTAGATACACCAGCCTCTACTATCCTCTACCAGATACACCAGCCTCTACCAGATACACTATCCTCTACCAGATACACTATCCTCTACTAGATACACCAGCCTCTACCAGATACACTATCCTCTACTAGATACACCAGCCTCTACCAAATACACTATCCTCTACTAGATACACCAGCCTCTACCAGATACACTATTCTCTACTAGATACACCAGCCTCTACCAGATACACTATCCTCTACTAGATACACCAGCCTCTACTATCCTCTACCAGATACACCAGCCTCTACCAGAAACACCAGCCTCTACCAGATACACCAGCCTCTACCAGATACACCAGCCTCTACCAGATACACTATCCTCTACTAGATACACCAGCCTCTACTTTCCTCTACCAGATACACCAGCCTCTACCAGATACACCAGCCTCTACCAGATACACCAGCCTCTACCAGATACACCAGCCTCTACCAAATACACTATCCTCTACTAGATACACCAGCCTCTACCAGATACACTATCCTCTACTAGATACAACATCCTCTACCAGATACACCAGCCTCTACTAGATACACCAGCCTCTACCAGATACACCAGCCTCTACCAGATACACCAGCCTCTACTAGATACACCAGCCTCTACCAGATACACCAGCCTCTACCAGATACACCAGCCTCTACTAGATACACCAGCCTCTACTATCCTCTACTAGATACACCAGCCTCTACCAGATACACCAGCCTCTACCAGATACACTATCCTCTACTAGATACACCAGGCTCTACCAGATACACTATCCTCTACTAGATACACCAGCCTCTACCAGATACACCAGCCTCTACTAGATACACCAGCCTCTACTAGATACACCAGCCTCTACCAGATACACCAGCCTCTACCAGATACACCAGCCTCTACCAGATACACCAGCCTCTACCAGATACACCAGCCTCTACCAGATACACCAGCCTCTACCAGATACACCAGCCTCTACCAGATACACCAGCCTCTACCAGATACACCATCCTCTACCAGATACACCAGCCTCTACCAGATACACCAGCCTCTACCAGATACACCAGCCTCTACCAGATACACCAGCCTCTACCAGATACACCAGCCTCTACCAGATACACCAGCCTCTACCAGATACACCAGCCTCTACCAAATACACTATCCTCTACCAGATACACTATCCTCTACTAGATACACTATCCTCTACCAGATACACCAGCCTCTACCAGATACAATATCCTCTACTAGATACACCAGACTCTACCAGATACACTATCCTCTACTAGATACACCAGCCTCTACCAGATACACTATCCTCTACTAGATACACCAGCCTCTACCAGATACACCAGCCTCTACCAAATACACTATCCTCTACTAGATACACCAGCCTCTATCCTCTACCAGATACACCAGCCTCTACCAGATACACTATCCTCTACTAGATACACCAGCCTCTACCAGATACACTATCCTCTACTAGATACACCAGCCTCTACCAGATACACCAGCCTCTACCAGATACACCACCCTCTACCAGATACACTATCCTCTACTAGATACACCAGCCTCTACCAGATACACTATCCTCTACTAGATACACCAGCCTCTACTATCCTCTACCAGATACACCAGCCTCTACCAGATACACTATCCTCTACCAGATACACTATCCTCTACTAGATACACCAGCCTCTACCAGATACACTATCCTCTACTAGATACACCATTCTCTACCAAATACACTATCCTCTACTAG